>NC_057804.1:531203797-531475576 GCF_018294505.1 Triticum aestivum | reverse complement strand
TATATATGCAATCAACTCATCATAGCGCAGAAAATCATGAAGATAAATAGAAACTGAAGACAAATCAAATGCGAAGTCTTTGCAAAAGTAACGCCATGAGTGAAACACTTCAAACAGAGAAATTTGGTGGTGGCGTTACCCACCGTATAGGAAGTATTAGACCCAGACATGGCGCACAATTATCATGGCGCTCCGAAGTCAAATTCCATGTTAATGTATTCACACTCAGAGTGTAAATCTTCATTGATTGAAGATATACCTTACTTCGTGTGTTGCACATCTAAGTCATCAACATGCATAAGTGTTAGGATGTGTGCCTGATCACAGGACATTAGAGGATTCCAAGATATTTAGCTCACACCGTAACTTGCAAAACCTTTTCTCATCCAAGGGCTTTGTGAAGATATCTGCCAGTTGCTCTTCAGTGTTGACGTGCATGATATCTATATCTTTCTTCTTAACATGATCTCTGAGAAAGTGATGACGTATTTCAATGTGCTTTGTCTTCGAGTGCTGGACTGGATTGTTGGCTATCTTGATGGCACTTTCGTTGTCGCAGAAGAGAGGTACTTGTTTCAGGTTGATGCCATAATCCTTGAGAGTTTGCTTCATCCATAGAAGCTGAGCACAACAGGATCCAGCAGCAATGTATTCAGATTCAGCAGTTGAGAGTGATACACAGTTCTGCTTCTTTGAAGACCAACAGACAAGTGATCGACCAAGAAAATGACATGTGCCTGATGTAGACTTGCGATCCACCTTGTCACCAGCATAATCAGCATCAGAGAATCCAACTAGGTCAAACCTTGAGCCCTTTGGATACCATAATCTAAGTGTTGGGGTGTAAGCCAAATATCGAAGAATTCGCTTCACAGCTAAGTGATGCGATTCCTTTGGTGCCGCTTGGAATCGAGCACACATGCAAACACTAAGCATAATATCTGGCCTAGATGCACATAAATAAAGCAAAGAACCAATCATGAAGCGGTATACCTTTTGATCGAACTCTTTACCATTGTCATCGGGACCAAGATGGTGTTTGGCTGGCATTGGCGTCGTGTAGCCTTTGCAGTCTTCCATTCCAAACTTCTTCAGACAATCTTTGAGGTACTTTTCTTGAGATATGAAGATGCCATTGCTTTGCTGACGAATTTGAAGACCAAGGAAGAACTTCAGCTCACCCATCATGGACATTTGATATTGCTCTTGCATCATGTACCCAAACTCATCACTGTACTTCTGGTTGGTGCAGCCGAAGATAATGTCATCCACATATATTTGGCACACAAACAGTTCACCATCATATGTCTTCGTGAAGAGTGTGGGATCGAGGGATCCTGGTTTGAAGCATTTGCTCTTCAGGAAGTCTTTGATTGTATCATACCAGGCACGAGGAGCTTGTTTGAGGCCATACAGTGCTTTGTTTAGCTTGTATACCATATCATGATGTTTTGGATCTTCAAAGCCAGGTGGTTGAGCGACATATACTTCTTCTTCAATCTTGCCATTGAGAAATGCACTCTTCACATCCATTTGATATAGCAAGAAGTTGTGATGATTAGCATAGGCTAGCAGTATGCGAATAGCTTCAAGCCTAGCAACAGGAGCAAATGTTTCATCGGAGTCAATTCCTTCAACTTGAGTATATCCTTGAGCCACAAGACGTGCTTTATTTCTGACGACTTGACCATGCTCATCTTGTTTGTTCCGATATATCCATTTTGTGCCAATTATGTTATGCTTGCGAGGGTCAGGGCGCTTGACCAGTTCCCACACATTATTCAATTTGAACTGTTGAAGTTCTTCTTGCATGGCTTGAATCCATTCAGGTTCCATAAAGGCTTCGGCAACTTTCTTGGGTTCAGATATTGATACAAATGAAAAATGCCCACAGAAATTTGCTAACTGTGTTGCTCTTGATCGAGTAAGAGGACCAGGTGCGTTGATGCTATCAATTATCTTCTCAATTTGTACTTCATTTGCAACACGAGGATGAACTGGACGAAGACCTTGCTCATGCTGATCATTGTCATCATTGGAAGTATTTTCTTCGGTCTGAGCATTGTCTTCAGGTTGGTTTGGTGCAGAAATGATAAGTTCCTCTTCAGGTTGTGCTTCAGAGGGCATGATCTCACCAGTTCCCATCAGCTTGATAGATTCACTGGAAGGAGCTTCATCAGGTGCGTTTGGCAGGATCTCTCGTTGTGAACCATTGGTTTCATCAAATCACACATCCACTGTTTCAACGATTTTGTAGTGGAAGAGGTTGAAGACTTTGTAAGAGTGTGAATCCTTTCCATAGCCAAGCACGAAGCCTTCGTGAGCTTTGGGTTCAAATTTTGACTTGTGATGGGGATTCTTGATCCAGCACCTAGCACCAAAGACTCTGAAGTAGCTGACATTTGGCCTCTTGCCAGTAAGGAGCTCATTGGATGTTTTGCTCAGAAGCTTGTGGATATAAACACGGTTGATGATGTGACAAGCTGTATCAATGGATTCAGGCCAGAACTTTCTTGGTGTCTTATACTCGTCAAGCATTGTTCGAGCCATCTCGATGAGGGTTCTGTTCTTGCGCTCTACAATGTCGTTTTGCTGAGGTGTGTATGGAGCAGAAAATGCATGAGTGATTCACATTGTATCTAGATAAAGATCAAGGCCGGTGTTCTTGAATTCAGTGCCGTTATCACTTCTGATATGCTTGATCTTGATGCCATAATTGTTCATTGCTCGATTGGCGAATCGTCTGAAGACATCTTGTACTTCAGTCTTGTAGAGAATTATGTGCACCCATGTATATCTTGAGTAGTCATCAACAATAACGAAGCCATAGAGACACGCCGTTGTTGTGAGGGTGGAGTAGTGAGTAGGTCCAAATAAGTCCATGTGTAGCAGCTCGAAGGGTTGAGATGTTGTCATGATTGTCTTCGAGGGATGCTTGGCCCTTGTCATCTTCCCAGCTTTGCAAGCACCACAAAATTGATCTTTCTTGAACTTGACACCTTCGATGCCTATGACATGCTTCTTCTTGATGAGAGTGTGCAAGTTCCTCATGCCAGCGTGCCCTAGCCTTCGATGCCAGAGCCAGCATTCTGACGCTTTTGCAAGAAGACATACGACAAGCTGTGGACCTGCTGAGAAATCTACCATGTATAGATCACCTTTCCTATACCCTTCAAAGACTAGAGACTTGTCAGATTCCATTAGTACAAGGCAACGATATTTTCCAAATATCACAATCATGTTTAAGTCACAAAGCATTGAGACAGACATTAAGTTGAATCCAAGGGATTCAACAAGCATCACTTTATCCATGTGTTGATTGTTTGAGATTGCAACTCTACCTAGACCCAATACCTTGCTTTTACTAGTGTCAGCAAATGTGATTTGACTCTTGTCGGATGGACGTAAGGTTGAGTCCATGAGAAGACTTTGATCACCAGTCATAGGATTAGTGCATCCGCTGTCAATAATCCGTTCTGAAGCTTTTGGTGACATGCCCTATAGTGCAGTTAGGAGGATAGGCTTCACAAGGTATGTTGTGAAGCATAAGCATTTGATGCACATGTGGATTATCACACCACAATATGACAAGTAAGTGATTCATATGTGGAATACATAGTAAGTAATTTTATCATACGTTCCTTTGTGTTTTAGGTCCCCAACAATAATATCGGACGCCTTTGATTGCTGGCTGGAGACCATATTCTGCAAAAGAGAGTTAATTCTTCTTCACCACCCACATCTTTAGGGGTGGCTTAGAAGCAATGAGTCTAAGTGCAGCATCTGAGAATTTCGGCTTTGAAGCCCTAGCAAATAGCCTTGCAGGAGATGAATGATACTCATGTGAATAAGCAGAAAAGTTCTTAGTTCTATGAACATATCGGTTTGAAGACACACGCTCATATTCATGAGTCTGAGTATGATTTCCCTGCAAAACATTGGCGTTAGGGTGACTCAAGTGAGTCCTGTGTTCGTAAGTAGCCGTTGGACCATATGATGCCTTTGATCTGGGGTTTCTCTTCTTCCCTGGTGGTCTCATGATGACATTCACTGGAAGATTCTCAAGGCAGCTTTTGGGAACCCAGATCTTCTTCATAGGAGGTCCATTCCTGCAGTTAGTACCAATATACCTGGCAAACACTTCACCATTCTGATTTTTGAACAGTTTATAGTTTGCATCAAAGGATTCATCAATGATAATAGGGTTAGCGCAGGTAAATCCAGATAAAGTGGATGGATCCACTGAAGGTTCCTTTGCAGCAACCCATGTGGTTTTGGGATACTGCTCAGGCTTCCAATAGGAACCATCAGCATTCATTTTCCTCTCGAACCCAACACCCTCTTTCCTAGGGTTTCGGTTCAGAATCTGCTTTTTGAGGACATCACAAAGTGTCTGATGTCCCTTCAAACTTTTGTACATCCCTGTTTCAAGCAATGTCTTCAACCTAGCATTTTCATCAGCAATAGTAGTGGTATCCTCAGGAGATGGGTTAGTTACCACATCAGTAGTTGAAGACAGAGCAACAGTAGCAGCAGTGGAACATTCAGCAACAGAGGCAGCGTTATCACGCTCAATGCATTTTAAGCATGGTGGTTCAAATTCATCCTGAGCGGGACTGATCTGTTGAGCGCGAAATGACTCATTCTCTTTTTGAAGATCTTCATGAGTCACTTTCAGTTTCTCAAGCTCTTGCTTCCTTTGAAGATAATCATAGGAGAGCTTTTCATAAGTGGTTGAGAGCGTCTCATGAAGACTTTCAAGTTCTTGATACTTAGCATGAAGATTTTTTATGTCTTCAACTAAGGACTGTGAACGTGTCATTTCCGCGTCCAACAGGTCATCGCTTTTGTCTAACAGTTTTTGAGTATGTTCCATAGCCCTTTGTTGTTCAGTAGCAATTTTAGCAAGTGTTTTGTAGCTGGGTTTAGATTCACAATCAGAGTCATCTTCACTTGATGTTTGAAAGTAAGCATCGGGCGATTTTACCTTGGCACCGCGTGCCATGAAGCAGTAGTTGGGAGCAGGATCGTCCTTGTCATCATCAGCGTTGGTGTGGGAGTCATTGTCTTCAGTGTTGAAGATGGACTTTGCTACGTAGGCTATGGCCAGAGCCAGACTTGCAACGCCAGAGTCAGACTCAGCTTCAGATTCCACCTGTGCCTCCTCAGAAGCAGACTCCTCCTCTGAATCCATTTCCTTGCCAACAAAATCACGAGCCTTGCCAGATGAGCTCTTCTTGTGAGATGAGGACTTGGAAGAAGACTTCGAAGATTTCTTCTTCTTCTTGTCATCAGAGTCATATTCCTTGCTCTTCTTCTTCTTCTTCTCATTGTCCCACTAAGGACACTCAGAGATGTAGTGCCCAGGCTTCTTACACTTGTGACATGTTCTCTTCTTGTTGTCTTGAGTGGAAGCTTCATCATTTCTTGAGCTGGATCGTGAAGACTTTCTGAAGCCCTTCTTCTTGGTGAATTTCTGGAACTTCTTCACAAGCATAGCAAGCTCCCTTCCAATGTCTTCAGGATCGTCAGAACCGCAGTCAGATTCTTCTTCTTCAGATGAGGAAACAACTTTTGCCTTCAAAGCACGAGTTCGGCCATAGTTGGGGCCATAGATATCTCTTTTCTCAGAAAGCTGGAACTCATGTGTGTTGAGCCTCTCAAGTATATCAGACGGATCAAGTGTCTTGAAGTCAGGACGTTCTTGTATCATGAGGGCAAGAGTGTCAAAGGAGGTGTCAAGTGATCTCAGCAGTGTCTTGACAATTTCATGCTTGGTGATTTCAGTGGCACCGAGAGCCTGAAGCTCATTTGTGATGTCGGTGAGGCGATCAAATGTGAGCTGGACATTTTCATTATCGTTTCTCTTGAAGCGGTTGAAGAGATTGCGAAGAACACTGATTCTCTGGTCTCTCTGAGTAGAGACGCCTTCGTTGACCTTGGACAGCCAGTCCTAGACTAGCTTTGACGTTTCTAGAGCACTCACGCGACCATACTGTCCTTTGGTCAGATGACCACAGATGATGTTCTTTGCAGACGAGTCTAGTTGAATGAACTTCTTGACATCAGTAGGGGTGACACCTTCACCAGTTTTGGGAACGCCATTCTTGACGACATACGAGAGGTCGACATCAATGGCTTCAAGATGCATGCGCATCTTATTCTTCCAGTAGGGATATTTTGTTCCATCGAACACGGGGCAAGCAGCAGAGACTTTGATTATCCCTGCAGTCGACATAGCTAAACTCCAGGTGGTTAAACCGAATCACACAGAACAAGGGAGTACCTTGCTCTGATACCAATTGAAAGTGCTAGTTATCGACTAGAGGGGGGGGGGTGAATAGGTGATTTTTATCAAAGTCTTCAAAACATGGAAGTTTCGAAGACAAACAATAGAAATAACCTAATTGATATGCAGCGGAAGATAAACTACAACAAGCAAGCCATAGTCAAGTATGCAATAGCATTAACATACGAAGACGAATAGCAGCTAGGTAGTAGGATCAGGATGGAAGATAGTATGAAGCCAATCAACAATAGTAGTCAAGCAATGAAGTCAATCAGATAAGACAGATAAGCATCAACTTCACGAAGACAAACTCAAGGTAAAGGAGGGAAGAGATAGAACCAGTTGCTTGTTGAAGACACATGATTTGTTGGACCAGTTCCAGTTGCTGTGACAACTGTACGTCTGGTTAGGGAGGCTGAGATTCAACTCAGAAGACCGTGTCTTCACCTTATTCCCCTTGAGCTAAGGTCACTTAGTCCTCGCCCAATCACTCTGGTAAGTCTTCAAGGTAGACTTCCAAACCTTCACAGACTTCATTCACCCGGCAATCCACAATGACTCTTGGATGCTCAGAACGCGACGCCTAACCGGCTGGAGGATACACAGTCCTCAAGTGTAATAAGTCTTCAGGTCAGACAGACAGAAAGACTTCAGTGATGCCTAACACTCTTTGGCTCTGGGTGTTTGGGCTTTGTCCTCGCAAGGATTTCTCTCTCTCAAATGCTTCGAGGTGGGTTGCTCTCAAACGACAAAAGCCGTATACTAACTCTGAGCAGCCACCAATTTATGGTGTAGGGGGTGGGCTATTTATAGCCACTAGGCAACCCGACCTGATTTGTCCAAAATGACCTTGGGTCACTAAGGAACTGACACGTGTTCCAACGGTCAGATTTCAAACACACGCGGCAACTTTACTTGGGCTACAAGCAAAGCTGACTCATCTAGCTCTGGATAAGGTTTGCTCTCATTGTCTTTGCTCGAAGACATAGGGTTTGAGTTGAGCATCACTTCAGTCACTCTGACTTAGTTCACTTGGACCCTACTTAACAGTACGGTGGTTCCTATGACTCAACAAAGAAGAAAAGGAAACAAGGAATCCACACAGTCTTCGCGCTCCAGAGTCTTCACACATTGTCTTCTCATGTCATAGTCTTCAATATGAATATCTTCTCATACCACCATTGTCTTCAATGTCTTCATACATTTTAGGGGACATCTCCGGTAGGTAAACCAAATCAATGAGGGACACTACCTGCGTTATCCTGCAATTCACACAAACGCATTAGTCCCTCAACCAACTTTGTCGTCAATACTCCAAAACCAACTAGGGGTGGCACTAGATGCACTTACACTTCCGAACCTTCACATACTTCATTCACCGGTGATCCACAATGACTCTTGGATGCTGAGAACGCGACGCCTAACCGGCTGGAGGATACACAGTCCTCAAGTGTAATAAGTCTTCAGGTCACTTAGACAGAAAGACTTCAGTGATGCCTAACACTCTTTGGCTCTGGGTGTTTGGGCTTTGTCCTCGCAAGGATTTCTCCCTCTCAAAGGCTTGGAGGTGGGTTGCTCTCAAAACGACAAAAGCCGTAAACTAACTCTGAGCAGCCACCAATTTATGGTGTAGGGGTGGGCTATTTATAGCCACAAGGCAACCCGACCTGATATGTCTGAAATGACCTTGGGTCACTAAGGAACTGACACATGTTCCAACGGTCAGATTTCAAACACACACGGCAACTTTACTTGGGCTACAAGCAAAGCTGACTCATCCAGCTCTGGATAAGATTTGCTCTCATTGTCTTCGCTCGAAGACATAAGATTTGGGTTGAGCATCACTTCAGTCACTCTGACTTTGTTCACTTGGACCCCACTTAACAGTAGGTGGTTCCTATGACTCAACAAAGAAGAAAAGGAAACAACAAAACAACACAGTCTTCGCGCTCCATAGTGTTCACTCAATGTCTTCTCATGTCATAGTCTTCAATGTGAATATCTTCACATACCACCATTGTCGGCAATGTCTTCATACATTTTTAGGGGTCATCTCCGGTAGGTAAACCGAATCAATGAGGGACACTACCTGCATTATCCTGCAATTCTCACAAACGCATTAGTCCCTCAACCAACTTTGTCGTCAATACTCCAAAACCAACTAGGGGTGGCACTAGATGCACTTACAACCCCAGCTCAGCTGCTCCAACGACAGAAGGGTCCAGCACAGCAGGGATCCGGCCTCCAGACTGTCTTTCGCCGCCTTAGATCTTCTTCCCCACCGCCGACAGCCATGGAAACTGCATTACCATCATCAACCGAGCAGATGACCTCGAGGACTACACGGGTCCACAAGAGAGGTCGCACTCTTTCGTGTCTGCTTACGTTATGCATTGCTTAATATTACATGCTACTTTATCGTCCTGTTCACCGATTAGACTCTGAGTCAGCTCCAAACTAATGGTCAAACTTGAGTTTTTAAATGGTTGTGGGGTACATATCGGGGCCACAATCAATAGTATCTATCTACTACCTGGTTAATCTCTGGTGTCTACTATGAGTTTCATGTTGGGTGGGAAACAAACAGTAAAGAAGCCATTATCTATATTTTTTAACTGAAGCCATTATCTGCCTGCTAGTATTGGTTTTGGGTCTATCCACAGGTTGCTACCATCACTCTGGATTTCTGCATGCACTCCTTCCATAATCTCACTTTGTTTTATTCCTATGCATGACAGTTATTGTAAACAATGGAACGGAACATGTAGAGCAAAAGAGACGAGCCTTGCGTGGCAATAAAATTTCATGCGGACGTCGCTCCATGGTAGGTGCAAAGGCAATCCCCCCTCCATGCATTTTGGATTATAATCGAGAGGAAGATATCTGTTCTGAGGGGGATTCAGAAGGAGAAGACAACTCCTATTTACCCCCTGAGGTCGTCGCTCTAACTTGCATGCTGATGTTAGTTATATCATGCATATGGTGTCTTGCGTTGCTTACTTTATACATCAAATATGTCATCTGCTTAGTTTAGACATCCTTTGTGCGAATGCCATCTGTTTAGTTTATTCATAGTTTATGTGAATTATGCAACGCCATCTTGTTTAGCCAAGCATCATATATGTGAATTTTGCAATGCCATCCTGCTTAGCCAGTCATCTTATATGTAAATTATATCAGGCCATCCTTTTTTCGTTACACATTACATTTGTCAACAATGTTAGTACATTCAACTGCTCTTCGTGTGCATCAGTCATTTGACACGGTGATGGCAAATTCTAGAGTGAAAACAAGGTCTTCAGAGCAGACTATGCTGTCTGACGAAGCGCATATCTCGCTGGTTACGGATAGCTCCTCAGAGGAGGATTCAGAGACAGATGACCAGTCCTATTCCCCCCCGAGGTGTATGCTCTAACTTGGTAGGGTTATGTTGCTCATATCGTGTGTATGGTGTCTCGGATTGCTATGTCATTTGATTAGTTTAGACATGCTTTGTGTGAATGCCACCTGTTTAGTGTCTAATTACCATATATGTGAATTATGCATTGACATCTTATTGCAAGACATTATATATGTGAATTATACAATGCTATCTTGTTGCAAAGGCATTATATATGTGAATTATGCAATGCCATGCTGTTTAGCCAATCATCATGTATGTGAATTATATCATGCTATCATTTTTTGTATTACGTGTTCCATTTGTCGACAATGTTTGTATATTCAACTACTCTTCCTGTGCATCAGCCATTTGAAGTGGTGATGGAAGTATATGGAGTGAAAACAAGGTATTCAGAGCAGACAATGCTACCTGCTGAAGCAGACATCTTGCTGGTTACAGAGAGCTCCTCAGAGGAGGATTCAGAGACTGATGACCAGTCCTATTTCCCTCCTGAGGTCTATGCTCAAACTTGGCAGGGTTATATTACCCATGTCATGCATGTTGTCTTGCATTGCTTAGTTTTTACATCATATATGGATTGCCATCTGCTTACTTGCTTACTATATAAATCATATATTTGAATTATATCATGCCATCATGTTTACATAGTACATACACATCATCTATCTGAATTATGGCATGGCAACCCATTTAATAAAGACATCATATAGTTATATCATCTCATCCTGTTTAGTGTTTACAGTCATCATATTTTGAATTATGGCATTCTATCCGTGAATGTATGTGAATTATGGCATGCCAACCTATTTAATAAACACATTATATAGTTATATCATGTCATCCTGTTTACATAGTCTCATATTTTGAACTATGTCTTTCCATCTTTTTTAGTTAGCCATCATAATGTGAAATTGTGTCATGCTATCATGTTTAGTTAGCCATCATATATGTGAAATTGTGTCATGCTATCCTGTTTGGTTAGACAACATAAATATGAATTATTTCATGCCCTCTTTTATTCCCCACTATCTGTTGCACCTGTCTATCATACAATGTTTATACTTTCAATTACTTTTCTTGTTTATCAGCCATTTGAATTGGAGAGGGTGATGGCAGTATCTAAGGGAGTAACGACATGGTCTTCAAAAAAGATAGTGCTACCAGTTGATGCAGATAGAACCACGGTTGTACTTGCCCAAGGACCAGATCCACCACACATAACCCAGACTCTTGCAGATTGTACCCCTACCCAGTTGGACAGAGAACCAGCTACACCCCTTCTAACCCCAACCCCGGCAGATAGTAACCCAGTTCCAGTTGACACAGCACCATCTCCACCATAGAGCACCCAGACACAAGCAGTTAGTAAGGGAACTGCAGTGCCCAAAGCACGAGGACCACCACTCCGAATCCCAACTCAACGCTTAAAGGAGAAGAAGATTTGTTCTTAGGTCAGGCTCTGTAGCTATGGTTCATAGTCCTTTGCCCTTGCATTACTGTATTTACTCATACCAACTATTTTCAAATTTGAAGGATGGAATTGAAACTCCAACGGCGCAACAGGTATGTTTTAAACCTATTTCTTTAACTGGTTTTCTGTTGTAACCTGCTCTATGTTGATTTCAGTTTCAATTGAATAAACAGTTATGTTCTCATGTCATGCACATTACAAGTGTTGTTATTGCTCTATAGTTTCCCACACTTATATTCTGTCTATTCTGCTTTGTCTTGAACAAATATTATTTGAACTGTGTCTCTATCTTGATTTGGCAACAAAAACTAGAATGATATAGACCATAAAGTGACCATGGTACATAGATATATGTTTGTTTCATGTTGTTATCCTGTCCACTTTACTACTGAACTCATTTACTAAAATGAGTTTCATATACAACATGGTAAACATGTGATGTGTCTGCTTGTTTCTCTTTTAGAATGCGGACAAAATATTGGAGAACAGTACCGCATTATCCAATGGTAAAGGAAGTAATGCAGATAAGGTTCAAGATAGTGAGACATCCCTGTTGGTCTCCAAGAAAGCTGATAAAAACTATCTTGACGACAGTGAGAGAACCCAAAAGTCCTGTCTTGATGTAGTGTTCGAGTTACTGGCCACTACTGCTGGCACAAGCTCTTCGAACTCGCTGCCTGAATCAGTTCGTCTTCTTGAGTCTCAACTTCAAGTTGAAAGACATCGATCAGATGTGCTGCGATAGGAAGCCGAAGGACTGAGGAAGTCCCTGCAGAATTCAGATGCATATTTCCTGGTGCAACAGCAAGTGCTGGAGGATTTAAGCGCCAAACAAGAGAAAGTTAATAAGCTTGCTAAGCATCTTGCCAGCATTTTGGGTACCCAGGATATTGTTTCTTGAGATCTTTTGAAGTGGTTTCAGTTCTGGATTTGTTTTGCTGCAGCGTTTATTTGCGCTGGTCGCCAACTTTGACAACCAGTGTATATGATATGCTGCTTTGTTCCCTATATTTGCACTGGTGGCGAACTTTGATGCCCAGTGGATGTAATATGTGTAATAGCCGTGATAGCCTATCGTTAGTTGCTTGCTTATATATTTCCTTGTTGTCTTGTTTATTTGTTTACTTGTAGTCATTGTAGTTCTTTTTCCGCGGTTTGCTAGTGGCTGCAATAACCTATTTTTTTAAACTAGGCCACAATAACCATGGGCTAATATTTACTGTAGTGACACTGGGCCTCCTACGGGCCGTAGAAACAGTGGGCCTTCTATGGGCCGTAGAAACAATGGGCCTTCTACGGGCCGTAGAAACAATGGGCCTTCTACGGGCCGTAGAAACAATGGGCCTTCTGCGGGCCGTATCATTAATGGGCCTTATACGGGCCGTATGATCGATTGGCCAAACATGGGCCAAACAGACCGCATTATAGCCGTAAACGGGCTAGAGTTGGAATCATCCGTTCATGGGCCGACCATAACGGGCTAGAGTTGGAATCGTTCGTTCATGGACCGACCATAACGGGCCATCGTTAATAGGCTGAATTTGATGACGCTATGAAAACGGCCCAACGTATTAATGGACCACAAATGGGCCGACTGTAACCACGGGCTGAATTTGGCCCACAAGAAGAAAATGACAGTAACGGGCTGTAAGTAAACGAATGCTAGAAATGAGCCCAAGAATAAATGGGCTCTGAGAAGGCCAAAAGGTAAATGGGCTGGAAACGGCCCAACGGAATAACGGGCTGTTAATGGGTATAAGGTGATACACTGTTCATTACGGGCCAGTTTCACAACGGCTTGTTAATGGGTGTAAAGTGATACACTGTTCATTACGGGCCAGTTTCACCATGGGCCATTAATAGGCCAATAGTTACAAAGGGCCTCATATGGGCCGAAAGACGTCATGGGCCATACATGGGCCAGAAGTGAAAATGGGCTGGAATCATATTGGATGGCCCAGTTGACGCTATTGGGCCTAATTCGGATAGGGCGTAACGGGCCTTGGGTTAGCGGGGTGTAAATGGGCTATATGCGAACAGGCCGTTAACAGGCTTTCCATGGGCCGACCCGCCACCTTTTTACCAAGTCAAACGGGCCGGCCTTTTCACAGGAATGGGCCTCTGTTGGGCCGTGCCATGCATCGAAGTATCATAGGCGCCTTCTGTCCAATGAGTGGATGACATCTGTCCCAACAATGAGCCGACACATGTTTCCTCCAGCCAATGATGATTTTACACGTGGAAAATCCCCATTGGCCGGGGCTGTTAACGGGTTATCAGATCCAAAACCCGACCCGATAGCTTAAGGCGTTCCGTTATGGTGGATGCCACGTGTTAGTCACCCTTGACGAAAGCACTTCTGTGACACGCGATTTATCGTCATGGAAGTGGACACTTCCGTGATGATAATTTTGGTAATGTCATGGAACACTTCTACGACAACACATGTATGACTATCTTGATTCTGTCATAAAATCGTCATGGATGTACATGCATGACAAAAAACATGACCTACTGTGACAAACACGTATCATCACGGAAGTGTATTTTTTTTGTAGTGCGCGTCGGTCCAAGCACGGACCGACGCCGCCTCCAGCTCCGCCTCGGCTATGTTCCTGTCCCGCCAGGCCAAGGCTTCAGCGTCATTCGGGTCCAGACCGAGGTCCAAATCGGCCCGTCCCTCCACCTCGGCCTGGTCGGCGAGGTCGGACCGGCTCCTGTGGAACGCGGTCCCTTTGGCGGCCGCGGCTTCCGCCGCCGCCTTCGCCAGCACGATTGGCGACCTGAAGAAGAAGACAGAATAAGCCAAAAAGAAAACAAGACTAGCTCAACAATCCGGATGCGTGCAGAAGATAAAGCTTACCCCGACAAGACAGGGACCGGGGTTGGCCTCCTGTGACCAGCGCCGCGCTTCCTCTTGGCCGGCCTCCCGGCCCCGGCTGGGTCCGCCGTGCGCTTCGGGGCCCGGGGTCATGGCGCGATGCTATCTTTCCCGTGCGGGCGGCTCGGCGCCGCCCCATGCGAAGACCCGGCTCTGCCCGCATCGCCGCCTCCCCCGCCCAATGCCACTGCACCAACAACCAGCGTCGGCATCGCCCGCACCATGCCACAGTCAGCAATTTAAGACACATGAAGAAAAACACAAGACTTACCCGTGCGATGCACAGCGCCGGCGTCGGACTCGGCCTCCTCCTCCCCGCCATGGGCCGCGGGCTCCTCTGGTGCCACGGGCGCCACCAACGATGGAGCCCGAGCGTAAGGATGCCAGATCGCGTTCAGAAGCACCTCCCACGTCACGTCAGGACAGATGAGAAGGTGCACAGCAGCAAAGTAAGACGACCAGACACTCACCTGCGGCACCGGGTTTGACTCGCTGTACGGTGCCTTGCCGAACCGCCAGTCCTCTCCAAGGTTGGCCTTGGAGATGTCGTTCACGCCGCGCGCAATCTGCTCCACAGACAGCCGCGTCGACCCCATGCGGTTGCGGCTTGAAGGCCAACCATTTCGCTGATGAGGCAGGAGCGCCTCTGAAGCGGGAGGACCCAACGCATGATGAACGCGGCGAGGAGATCGGTGCCGGTGAGCCCCTCCTGCGTCCTCATCACCGTCACCCGCTCGCAGAGATTGACAATCTCCTGCGACAAGCGCCTGGGCGAGTAGCCCCAGTTCACCTTCGCCCGCGGTGGCGCGATGGCAAAGGCCAGAAGATTAATGCGATCCGCACCAAGGTTGCGGACGTAGAAGAAGGAGTTCTGCCACTTCTTGGCAGAATCCTCCAGCGGGATCTTGGGGAAATCCGCCCCCGACTGCTTCGAGATGACGGCGGTGCCGCAGTCGGCAAACTCCCCGGACGACGGGCCCTGCTACTTCAAGGAGAAGAAGCGCGCCCAGAGGTCGATCGTGGGCTCGACCCCCAGGTACCCCTCGCAGAGGGTGACAAAGCCAGAGAGCTGGACGATGGCGCCGGCACCAAGATGATGCGGCTGGAGCCCGTAGAACTCCAGGAACGCACGGAAGAAGGTGCTCGCCGGCAGCCCGAATCCATGCTCGAAGTGCGTGAGGAAGACCACGCGCTCCTGCTCCTCGGGCCGAGGCCTCTGCTCGCCGTGCGGCAGCCGGACGCTGACGTCCGTCTCCCGCGGCAGGCGCCGTGACGCCCGAAGTTGGGTGATGTCCTCGGTGGTGACATTCAAACCCATCCAGGAGCCCGACAGCAGCGCCATGGACGGAAGAAGGGGAAGGAGAAAGAGAATTGACGATGGAGGAGTTCTGCTCGGGGAAGCGGGTGCAACTGTGCGTTAGTTGTGTAGAGCAGAGCAAGAGCAGGGGGACAGGAGGGCGCGAGCGAGAATGATGTCCGCCGCCCCCTTGCCCCCCTCAATTTATAACCCTCGGTTCGAACGTGGGGGAGTGGGATCGTCTGCATGCACCCGTTCCACTACCCCACAATAAGTGCGCACGTACACGCGCAGTAACTGCCCGGGGAAGAGCAACCGGCCCCCGGACGCCACAATAAATCCACGCGTGTGGGCCAAGGGTGCGCGGCAGCGGCCCCAGTCCATCGCCTAGTCCCGTCACACGCGTGGCCTGTCAGGCCCCTCCGACTTCCGGGCACCACGTGGCGCCCGCGCGAAGCCCGAGGGACTGCCCCAAGATTCGATGGACTCCTCGGTTCCCACCACGGCCGGGATACCGCGATCCAGTTTCCGAGAAAACCGGCACACAGTGGGTGTTGCCAGACCCAGCACTTGCAGAATCCTCCTTACTTAAGGGGGAAACTACGAAGGCCCACTCATCCGAAGACGGCGGACCTTCACAGCTTCGGGGACTACTGTCAGGGGGATGAACCCCGGGCAGGCAATGGAACCCGGATCCTCTTCAAAAAACAACTGGGCTGGCACCGCCCCTCAAACCGGCATGCACTTGGCCGGGTCGCTCGACCCGGCCAAGCACCACAACCTGGCTAGACTCTCCGACCCGGCAAGACGCATCGACTCGGCATCAACAACTAGCGCAAGACAGCCGAATCCGGCACAACCGAAGCTTCCTCGACAAGCCAGCTCCACCCGTGGTGTGCTCCGCAATCCAGCCACGGGACAGCTCCCGTCCCATCCAAGCCGTACGATGGGACGAGTCTTCAATCAACAATGACCAAGGCCACAGTGCCCCGCCCATTCCCCTGGTCAGCCGGAGCGTGGCAACAGTACCCTTCACCTACCCGCTGACCAGGGCCGGCGTGGCTACAGTGCCCCCGCCCTTACCGCTGATGACATCAAGCGGCAACTTGACGGAGAGCCACTGTACACGACTCGACTCGACCAAGCCCTGACGATCGACAAGACGGCGCACAGTCCCCCTAGGCACGCGGGGCCTGCACCTAGGGGAACCCGGGAAACCACAAGCCCTCAGTGGAACCCAGCCCGGGTTCCTGGACATCGACAATACGGACCCACCGACTTGTAACATTACCGTTGTGCCCCTGGGGGGTTGGTCTATAAAACCCCCCAGGAGCCCACAGTCATACGGGCAAGCAAGCAAGGCAGACACGATCAGAAACAGACGATAGAGGTAACAAGAGAAAGGCAAGTAAGCATAGAACTAGCCACAAAAGCAACACCAGAGAGAAGGAGCAGCCCAAGCCCTGGCCAACTTCCTTCCTCCCCCATACAGCTCCAGGAGCAGCATTGTACTATCGAACATCCAACTACACTCGACAGGACTAGGGGTATTATCTCTCCGGAGATCCCCGAACCTGGGTATGTCCGGCGTCTCGCGCCCGCTCATGCCAACCTCGCCTCTGGAGCCCACCAACGCCCTCGAGCCTCCTCCTCTCTTTAGCCATCCCTTGGCATATGTCGTGCGCCCACCATGGCAATAGATATCCACCTCGGTCATATCATCGTAGTGCTTAGGCGAAGCCCTATGCCGGTAACTTCATCATCACCATCACCACGCCGTCATGCTGACGAAACTCTCCCTCGACCTCAGCTGGATCTAGAGTTCGTGGGACGTCACCGAGTTGAACGTGTGCAGAACGCGAAGGTGCCGTACCTTAGGTGCTAGGATCTGTCGGACCGTGAAGACGTACGACTACATCAACCGTGTTGTCATAACGCTTCTTCTTTCGGTCTACGAGGGTACATAGACAACACTCCCCCCTCTCGTTGCTATGCATCACCTAGAGATAGATCTTGCGTGATCGTAGATTTTTTTTGAAATTACTACATTCCCCAATAGTGGTATCAGAGCCAGGTCTATGCATAGATGTTATATGTACAAGTAGAACACAAAGAGTTGTGGGCGAGAATAGTCATACTGCTTACCAGCATGTCATACTTTGATTCGGCGATATTGTTGGATGAAGCGGCTTAGACCGACATTACGCGTACGCTTACGCGAGACTGGTTCTACCGACGTGCTTCACACACAGGTGGCTAGTGAGCATCTGTTTCTCCAACTTTAGTTGAATCGAGTGTGACTACGCCCGCTCCTTGTTGAAGGTTAAAACAACACACTTGATGAAAAATCATTGTGGTTTTAATGCGTGGATAAGAACGATTCTTGCTAGAAGCCCATAGCAGCCACGTAAAACTTGCAACAACAAAGTAGAGGATGTCTAACTTGTTTTTGCAGGGCTTGCTGTGATGTGATATGGTCAAGGCATGATGTGATATAAATTGTTGTATGAGATGATCGTGTTTTGTAACAAAGTTATCGACAATTGGCAGGAGCCATATGGTTGTCACTTTATTGTATGCAATGCAATTGCCATGTAATTGTTTTACTTTATCACTAAGCAGTAGCGATAGTCGTAGTAACAATAGTTGGCGAGACGAGAACGATGCTACGATGGAGATCAAGGTGTCGCGCCGATGATGATGGCGATCATGAAGATGCTTCAGTGATGGAGATCATGAGCACAAGATGATGATGGCCATATCATGACACATATTTTGATTGCATGTGATGTTTATCTTTTATGCATCTTATTTTGCTTAGTAGGCAGTAGCATTATAAGATGACCCCTTACTAAATTTCAAGGTATAAGTGTTCTCCCTGAGTATGCACCGTTGCTACAGTTCTTCGTGCTAAGACACCACGTGAAGATCAAGTGTGATAGGCTCTACGTTCACATACAATGGGTGCAAGCTAGTTTTGCACACACAGAATACTTGGGTTAAACTTGACGAGCCTAGCATATGCAGATATGGCCTCGGAACACTGGAGACCGAAAGGTCGAGCGTGAATCATATAGTATATATGATCAACATAGTGATGTTTACCATTGAAAACTACTACATCTCACGTGATGATCGGACATGGTTTAGTTGATTTGGATCACGTGATCATTTAGATGACTAGAGGGATGTCTATCTAAGTGGGAGTTCTTAAGTAATATGATTAATTGAACTTTAATTTATCATGAACTTAGTCCTGACAGTATTTTGAAAATTATGTTGTAGATTAATAGCTCGCGTTGTAGCTTCCCTATGTTTTTATATGTTCCTAGAGAAAACTAAGTTGAAAGATGATAGTAGCAATGATGCGGACTGAGTCCATGATCTGAGGTTTATCCTCATTGCTGCAAAGAAGAATTATGTCCTTGATGCACCGCTAGGTGACAAAACTATTGCAGGAGCAGATGCGGACATTATGAACGTTTGGCTAGCTTAATATAATGACTACTTGATAGTTTAGTGCACCATGCTTTACGGCTTAGAATCGGGACTTCAAAGACGTTTTAAAACGTCATGGACCATATGAGATGTTCCAGGAGTTGAAGATAATATTTCAGACAAATACCTCATATGTCTCCAATCTATCTATAATTTATGAAGTATTCATGCTATTATAGTACCCATCTATGGTGTTTTATATGCATTTATATATCATTTTATATGATTTTTGGGACTAACCTATTGACCTAGAGCCTAGTGCCAGTTTCTGTTTTCTCCTTGTTTTTGTGTTTTACAGAAAAGGGATACCAAATGGAGTCCAAATGACGTGCCAATTTTTGAGGATTTTTTATGGACCAAAAGAAGACCACGGAGCATCGGAGTTGGGCCAGAAGAGCTCCGGGCTGCCCACGAGATAGGAGGGCGCGCCCCTAGGGGGGGGGGCGCCCCCTGTCTCATGGACGGCCCAGAGACCCCCTTGACGTGAAACCAATGCCAATAATTCCTATAAATACTGAAACTTTCGAGAATTAACCTAGATCAGAAGTTCCGCCGCCGCAAGCCTCTGTAGCCACGAGAAATCAATCTAGGCCCTCTCTAGCACCCTTCCGGAGGGGGACATCATCACCGGAGGCCATGGAGGAGGATCCCGGAGGGGCCATCATCTCCATGAAGGCCAAGGACCAGAGGGGGAAAGCCATGGAGGAGGAAGCACAAGGGGGATAACCTCTCCTCCTCTCTCTTGGTGGCACCGGAGTGCCATCGGGAGGGGAATCATCGCCGCGGTGATCGTCTTCATCAGCATTACCATCATCATCACCATCCTCATCTCTTTTACGCGGTCCGCTCTCCCGCACCCCGCTGTAATCCCTACTTGAACATGGTGCTTTATGCTACATATTATGATCCAATGATGTGTTGCCATCCTATGATGTTTTGAGTAGATATCCTTTGTATTTGGGTTGATTGATGATCTAGATTGGTATGAGTTGTATGTTTCACTTTGATGTTGTCCTATGGTGCCCTCCGGGTCGCGCAAGCGTGAGGGATTCCCGCTGTAGGGTGTTGCAATACGTTCATGATTCGCTTATAGTGGGTTGGTGAGTGACGGAAACACAAACCCGAGTAAGAGGGGTTGTTGCGTATGGGAATAAAGAGGACTAGATGCTTTAATGCTATGGTTGGGTTTTACCTTAATGATCTTTAGTATTTGTGGACGCTTGCTAGAGTTCCAATCATAAGTGCATATGATCCAAGTAGAGAAAGTATGTTAGCTTTAGCCTCTCCCTCATATGAAATTGCAATAGTGACGACTGGTCTTGTTAACAATTGCTTAGGACAATTCCGCACACTGATCCACCATTATTCCACACTCACTATTTATATTATTTAGTAATATATTCTAACTTCATGATAACAGCACCTACTTTTATGTTTTAGCTCTTCGATATCATACAAAGTTATCCTCTTCATACCCACAACACAGTTTTATTTCTTGTTTCTAGTCGGAAGCAAAGGTTCAGTGCATGTAGAGTCGTATCAGTGGCAGATAGGGCTTGAGAGAATATTGATCTTACCTTTAGCTCCTTGTGGGTTTGACACTCCATACTTATCACTTCCACCTTTGGGAATTGCTATGATGATTCCCTCCACTTGGGGATTATCAAGCTCTTTTCTGGCGCGTTGCCGGGGAGGCTAGGTAAAGGACACTCACACACACCCCATCAATCAAGCTCTTTTTTGGCACCCTGCCGGAGGGGGGATCCTTCACCGGTGGCCATCTTCATCATCCCGACGCTCTCCATGACGAGGAGGGAGTAGTTCAACCTCGGGGCTGAGGGTATGTACCAGTAGCTATGTGTTTGATCTCTCTCTCTCTCTCGTGTTCTCTCTCGTGTTCCCTCTCGTGTTCCCTCTATGGCACGATCTTGATGTATCCCAAGCTTTGATATTATAGTTGGATCTTATGATGTTTCTCCCCCTCTACTCTCTTGTGATGAATTGAGTTTTCCCCTTTGAAGTTATCTTATCGGATTGAGTCTTTTATGAGAACACTTGATGTATGTCTTGCCGTGTTTATCTGTGGTGACAATGGGATATCATGTGCCACTTGATGTATGTTTTGGTGACCAACTTGCGGGTTCCGCCCATGAACCTATGCATAGGGGTTGGCACACGTTCTTGACTCTCCGGTAGAAACTTTGGGGCACTCTTTGAAGTACTTTGTGTTGGTTGAATAGATGAATCTGAGATTGTGTGATGCATATCGTATAATCATGCTCACGGATACTTGAGGTGACAATGGAGTATCTAGGTGACATTAGGGTTTTGGTTGATTTGTGTCTTAAGGTGTTATTCTAGTATGAACTCTATGATGGATTGAGCGGAAAGAATAGCTTCATGTTATTTTACTACGAACTCTTGAGTAGATAGAACAGAAAGGATAACTTTGAGGTGGTTTCATACCCTACCATAATATCTTCGTTTGTTCTCCACTATTAGTGTCTTTGGAGTGACTCTTTGTTGCATGTTGAGGGCTTGTCATATGATCTATCTATGTTATTATTGTTGAGAGAACTTGCACTAGTGAAAGTATGAACCCTAGGCCTTGTTTCCTATCATTGCAATACCGTTTATGCTCACTTTTATCGCTCGCTACCTTGATGTTTTTATTATTTCAGATTACAAATACCTTTATCTACTATCTATTTTGCACTTGTATCACCATCTCTTCGCCGAACTAGTGCACCTATACAATTTACCATTGAATTGGGTGTGTTGGAGACACAAGAGACTCTTTTTATTTGGTTGCAGGGTTGTTTGAGAGAGACCATCTTCATCCTACGCCTCCTACGGATTGATAAACTTTAGGTCATCCACTTGAGGGAAATTTGCTACTGTCCTACAAACCTGTGCACTTGCAGGCCCAACAACGTCTACAAGAAGAAGGTTGTGTAGTAGACATCAAGCTCTTTTCTGGCGTCGTTGCCGGGGAGCAATAGCGTGGGGTTGATATTCTCGTGTGTGCTTGTTTGCTTTCTTTACTTAGTAGATTTTGTTTTTCACTTTTTGTTCCTGTTTAGTTGTGGGTGAAACTTAAAAAAATATTTAAAAAGAATGAAAATACCAAAAAAAGAATTGCTTGCCTCTCATGCCTAAAAAGTTTTTCAAAAAGAGAAGTGATTGGAAAGTTATGCATTGAAGAAGTGAGGGTCGACCTTGAGCACTTGTGTTCATGCTCATGGAAACAATGTAGAATTTTTCATGGAAGTTTCTCTGTAAATAATTATCCCCTTGTATATAACCATTGTATTATAAAAATATTGTGCCAAGCTTTGGTTTTAGGATGATAAGATTGCTTGTTTACTTTGTGCAGAACAAAAACAGAAACTTTGGCTGTAGTGCATGAATTTACATTTTTTACTGGAAAGTAAAATGGGCCTGAAACGTTTTGCACATTACTTCTGTGCAAATTGTTCAAATTTTAAAATTTATTTCATAATTTTTGGAGTTACAGAAGTTTACTAAACTTCCAGATTACTACAGACTGTCCTGTTCTTATCAGATTCTGTTTTTCGTGTGTTCTTTGCTTATTTTGATGTATCTATGGCTAGTATCGGGGGGTATGAACCATAGAGAAGTTGGAATACAGTAGGTTTAACACCAATATAAACAATGAATGAGTTAATTACAGTACCCTAAAGTGGTAGTTTGCTTTATTACACTAACGGATCTCACAAAGTTTTTGTTTAAGTTTTTGTGAATGAAGTGTTTGAAGAACGAGGAGTTACCGATGTGAGAAGAATAAAGAGAGACAAGAATTTAAGCTTAGGGATTCCCATGGCACCCCAAGTAAATATTTCAAAAGATACTCAAACATCTAAGCTTGGGGGTGCCCCGGTTGGCATCCCATCTTTCTTCTTCGACAAATATCGGTATACCTCGGTTTATGTTTTGTTCACATGACTTGTGTCCTTTGTGTTTGTATTTTCCTTTAAGATTAATGCTAGCATGAGATAGCTCTTAATTGATTTATAGAATACTTCATGTGCTTCACTTATATCTTTTAAGTATGATCTTATAGAATTACTCTTTGTGCTTCACTCAAATCGTTTGAGTATGGTTATATAGAACGCTTCGTATGCTTCACTTGTATATTTTTGAGCTTGTATGTTGGCTAGTCTATATTAATTGTAAAATGCTCCAGGAACTTCACTTATATCTTTTGAAGTATGAATAATGCTATAGTTTAAAGTGGATTTGGAAGAGTGTCAACTTTAGGAATTGGTGATCCCACTATCTTGGAGGATGTTGAATCTCTGTACGATATTTATGAAAGTGGATTTGGAAGAGTGTCAACTTTAGTTAGTATTCCACTATTTAGGGAGAGGTTCCATTTGAGTATGAGAACAAAGTTGCTATCATGATGCTACTGAAATTTTTTATGAGGGAGGAATATGTGCTTGTAGGAGTTGCAATAATGTCAAGTTTCCTCTCTACGTGCTTAAAGTTTTGTAGTTATACTTGTTTTGCCTTCCTATGCTAGTTGATTCTTGTTCCTATAAATTGTGTGCTCACAAAATCCCTAGGCATAGGAAGTGAGTTAGATTTAAATGTGCTAAGTCATATTCTTCATGATGCTCTCTTTGTGTTTCAAATCTATTCTTTTATGCGAGCATCATTGAAATCATCATGCCTAGCTAAAAGGCATTAAAGAAAAGCGCTTGTTCGGAGACAACCCAATATTTATACTTACTATTTTTGTGTCTCTACATGATTAAGCTACTGTATGAATCATGTTTTATAGCTTTTGTTTCAATAAAGTGCCAAGTAAGACCTTTGGGAAGACTTGGGTGAAAGTTAATGTGATCTTGCTGTAAAAAGCAGAAATTTTGCGCTCACGAGATTAGCTGTCATTTTTTAAAGAGGAGTGCTTTTGAGTTGATTATTTTTGAAGAAGATTAATAGAAAAATTCCTCACGTCCACCAATTTATTTCATAATTTTTGGAGTAGCAGAAGTATGGTTATTGTTCAGATCATTACAGATTGTTCTGTTTCTGACAGATTCTGTTTTCATTGCATAGTTTGCTTGTTTCCTAGTCTCTATGGCTTATATTCCTCAATATAAATTGTAGAAATAATATGGTACATTAGGCATTGTTTGAAAACAATTATGAACCTTGTCTTTTTCAGTACCAAAGTGCATGGTTTACTCTTTATCATACTAACCTATCTCACGAAGTTTGGTTGAGCTTTGTGTGGTTGAAGTTTTCAAGTTTTGGGTAAAGATTCGATGGACTATGGAATAAGGAGTGGCAAGAGCCTAATCTTGGGGATGAACAAGGCACCCTAAGGTAATATTCAAGGACAACCAAGAGCCTAAGCTTGGGGATGCCCCGGAAGGCATCCCCTCTTTCGTCTTCATTCATCGGTAACTTTACTTGGAGCTATATTTTTATTCACCACATGATATGTGTTTTGCTTGGAGCGTCATTTTATTTTGTTAGTAGTTTCTTTCTGGTATTTATATTAATGTTTTGCATCTTTAATTTCAATAAAAAATTCAAGGATAAGCCTTTGCCATGTTTATTTTGCTAGTATACATGTTGCTGTTTGAAAATAGAAAGTTTACCGCTGTTGCAAAAATTCCCTAGAAAATTCAGAGAATGGTATAACGTTGAATCTTTTTGCATATTAAGATCTGATAAATTTATTACAGTGGGAATTTTAGTTCATAATTTTTGGAGTTAGGGAAGTATTGATACTCTTGCATTCTTTACAGACTGTACTGTTTTGGCAGATTGCTGTTATGGTTGCATTGTTTGCATATGTTTGCTTGTTTAATGATTCTATTTGAGGATAGGAGTATTAAATATGCAGAGACATTTATTATGCAATGTTGAATAATAATTTAAGTGATTTGTTACAGTATAAAATGATAAGGTTTTGCATTGGTTTATACTGACCTATCTCACGAGTTCTTGTTGAGTTTGTTGTGAATGAAGCTTATGATAAAAAGAGAAACCGTGATATGAGAGGAATTAAGGAAACATAAAAGCTCAAGCTGGGGGATGCCCAAGGCACCCCAAGATAATATTTCAAGAAGTATCAAGCATCTAAGCTTGGGGATGCCCCGGTAGGCATCCCACCTCTCTTGTTCAACAACTATCGGTTAGTATCGGTTGAGCCTACGTTTTTTGCTTCTTCACATGAGTTGTGCTATCCTTGCATTGTCATTTTATTTCATTTTTTACTCGCTGTTTGAATACAATCTTTGGATCTGAGTTATTGAATAAAATAAGGGGGAACCCTTCCATGGCTAGTTAATTATTTGACTACTCAATGTCCTTCACTCATATCTTTTGGAGTAGTTTGTCATTTACTCATGTGCTTCATGTATATCCTTTGAGTAAATTGTTGAATAAGTTGAATGTCATAAATCTGAATTTTTATATGTTTCATATGCTTATAACATGGTTAGTGATGACTTCACACATAGAAAGTATGAGGCATAAAAATTGTTGAGAGTTGGCAAACGTAGTTTTGGTCATTGTTGCAATTAATAGGAAGTAATAAGGAAAGAGAGGTTCACATACAAATATATTATCTTGGACATCTTTTATGATTGTGAATCACTCATTAAGTATGACATGCTAAAGGAGTTGACGTTGGACAAGGAAGACAACGTAATGGTTTATGTTTTCCGACATCTCAGCTAAAGTATATTGTCATTGACCTTCCAAACATGTTGAGCTTGCCTTTCCCCCTCATGCTAGACAAAAATTCCTAGCACCAAGTAGAGATACTACTTGTGCTTCCAAATATCCTTAAACCTAGTTTTGCCATGAGAGTCCACCATATCTATCTATGGATTGAGTAAGATCCTTCAAGTAAGTTGTCATCGGTGCAAGCAATAAAAACTGCTCTCTAAATATGTATGACTTATTAGTGCAGAGAAAATAAGCTTTGTACGATCTTGTTGTGGAAGTAATAAAAGCGATGGACTGCATAATAAAGGTCCACATACAAGGGGCAATATAAAGTGATGTTATTTTTCATTAAGATTTTGTGCATCAACTCTAAACGCGCATGACAACCTCTGCTTCCCTCTGCGAAGGGCCTATCTTTTACTTTATGTTTTTACTTTATGCTTGAGTCAAGGTGATCCTCACCTTTCCTTTTTTTTCATTTTATCCTTTGGCAAGCTCCTCGTGTTTGAAAGATCATGATATATATATATATATATATATATATATATATATATATATATATATATATATATATATATCCAATTGGATGTATGTTAGCATGGGCTATTATTGTTGACATCACCTAAAGGTGAATATGTTGGGAGGCAACACAATAAGCCCCTATCTTTCTCAGTGTCCGGCTGAACCTCCATAACCACAAGTATTGCGTGAGTGTTAGCAATTGTAGGAGACTATATGATAGTTGAGTATGTGGACTTGCTGAAAAGCTCTATTCTTGACTCTTTCTGATGTTATGATAAATTGCAATTGCTTCAATGACTGAAATTATAGTTTGTTAGTTCTCAATGAAGTTTCTGAACCATACTTGACAATGTGAATAGATTGTTACTTGATCATGAAAAGTTTTATGAGATAAGCTACTATTATGACACATATTGATGCTAGAAAAGGTGATTGAAATTTTCATTGATCAAACTTGTGCACCTACTAGCATTCACACTTCATAAATTATTTCTTTTATCATTTACCTACTCGAGGACGAGCAGGAATTAACCTTGGGGATGCTGATACGTCTCCAACATAGCTATAATTTTATGAAGTATTCATGCTATTATATTACCCATCTATGATGCATTTATATATCATTTTATATGATTTTTGGGACTAACCTATTGACCTAGAGCCTAGTGCCAATTTCTGTTTTCTCCTTGTTTTTGTGTTTTACAGAAAAGGGATACCAAACGGAGTCCAAATGACGTGCCAATTTTTGAGGATTTTTTATGGACCAAAAGAAGACCACAGAGCATCAAAGTTGGGCCAGAAGAGCTCCGGGCTGCCCACGAGATAGGAGGGCGCACCCCAAGGGGGGGTGTGCCCCCCTGTCTCGTGGACGGCCCGAAGACCCCCTGACATGAAACCAATGCCAATAATTCCTATAAATACTGAAACTTTCGGGAATTAACCTAGATCAGAAGTTCCACCGCCGCAAGCCTCTGTAGCCATGAGAAATCAATCTAGGCCCTCTCTGGCACCCTGCCGGAGGGGGCCATCATCACCGGAGGCCATGGAGGAGGATCTCGGAGGGGCCATTATCTCCATGAAGGCCAAGGACCAGAGGGGGAAATCCATGGAGGAGGAAGCACAAGGGGGAGAACCTCTCCTCCTCTCTCTTGGTGGCACCGGAGTGCCATAAGGAGGGGAATCATCACCGCGGTGATCGTCTTCATCAACATCACCATCATCATCACCATCCTCATCTCTTTTACGCGATCCACTCTCCCGCACCCCGCTGTAATCCCTACTTGAACATGGTGCTTTATGCTACATATTATGATCCAATGATGTGTTGCCATCCTATGATGTTTTAAGTAGATATTCTTTGTCTTTGGGTTGATTGATGATCTAGATTGGTATGAGTTGTATGTTTCACTTTGATGCTGTCCTATGGTGCCCTCCGTGTCACGCAAGCGTGAGGGATTCCCACTGTAGGGTGTTGCAATACGTTCATGATTCTCTTATAGTGGGTTGGTGAGTGACGGAAACACAAACCCGAGTAAGAGGGGTTGTTGCGTATGGGAATAAAGAGGACTAGATTCTTTAATGCTATGGTTGGGTTTTACCTTAATGATCTTTAGTATTTGCGGACGCTTGCTAGAGTTCCAATCATAAGTGCATATGATCCAAGTAGAGAAAGTATGTTAGATTTTGCCTCTCCCTCATATGAAATTGCAATAGTGACTACCGGTCTTGTTAACAATTGCTTAGGACAATTCCGCACACCGATCCACCATTATTCCACACTCGCTATTTATATTATTTAGTAATATATTCTAACTTCATGATAACAGTACCTAATTTTATGTTTTAGCTCTCCAATATCATACAAAGTTATCCTCTTCATACCCACAACACATTTTTATTTCTTGTTTCTAGTTGGAAGCAAACGCTCGGTGCACGTAGAGTCGTATCAGTGGCAGATAGGGCTTGAGAGAATATTGATCTTACCTTTAGCTCCTTGTGGGTTCGACACTCCATACTTATCACTTCCACCTTTGGGAATTGCTACGATGATTCCCTGCACTTGGGGATTATCAATACCCGAGTTGAGAGATATGAAATCTCCAACAAGTTCTATAGCTAAAAGATGGAGGAGAATAGCTCAGGCAGTGAGCATGTGCTCAGATTGTCTGGGTACTACAATCGCTTGAATCTTGGGAGTTAATCTTCCAGATAAGATAGTGATTGACAGAGTTCTCTACTCACCATTACCAAGTTACTAGAACCTCGTGATGAACTATAGTACGCAAAGGGATGATGAAAACGATTCCCGAGCTCTTCGTGATGCTGAAATCGACGAAGGTAGAAATAAAGAAAGAGCATCAAGTGTTGATGATTGACAAGATCACTAGTTTCAAGAAAAGGGCAAAGGGAAATAAAGGGAACTTGAAGTATAATGGCAAGCAAGTTGTCACTCCCGTGAAGAAGCCCAAAGCTGGACCAAAGCCTGAAACTGAGTGCTTCTACTGCAAAGGAAATGGTCACTGTAAGCAGAAATGCCCTGAATATTTGGTGGATAAGAAGGATGGCAAAGTGAACAAGGGTATATTTGATATACAGGTTATTGATGTGTACCTTGCTAGTGTTTATAGTAGCCCCTGGGTATTTGATACTTGTTCGGTTGCTAAGATTAGTAACTCGAAACAGGAATTATAGAATAAACAAGACTAGTTGAGGGTGAAGTGACGATGTGTGTTGGAAGTGGTTCCAAGATTGATATGATCATCATCGCACGCTCCCTATACTTTCGAGATTAGTGTTGAACCTAAATAAATGTTATTTGGTGTTTGCATTGAGCATAAATATGATTAGATCATGTTTATTGTGATATGATTATTCATCTAAGACAGAGAATAAATTGTTATTCTATTTACATGAATAAAACCTTCTATGGTCATACACCCAATGTTTATGGTTTATTGAATCTTGATCGTAGTGATACACATATTCATAATATTGATACCAAAAGATGCAAAGTTGATAATGGTAGTGCAACATATTTGTGGCACTGCCATTTGGGTCATATCAGTGTAAAGCGCATGAAGAAACTCCATAAAGATGGACTTTTGGAATCACTTGATTATGAATCATTTGATGCTTGCGAACCATGCCTTATGGGCAAGATGACTAAAACTCCGTTCTCCAGAACAATGGAACAAGCTAGTGACTTATTGGAAATAATACATACCGATGTATGCGATCCAATGAGTGTTGATGCTCGTGGCAAGTATTGTTATTTTCTAACCTTCACAGATGATTTGAGCAGATATGGGTATATCTTCTTAATAAAACACAAGTCTGAAACATTTGAAAAGTTTAAAGAATTTTAGAGTGAAGTGGAGAATCATCGTAACAAGAAAATAAAGTTTCTATGATCTGATTGTAGAGGAGAATATTTGAGTTATGAGTTTGGCCTTCATTTAAAAATGTTGAATAGTTTCACAGCTCACGCCACATAGAACACCACAGCGTGATGGTGTGTCCGAACATCGTAACCACACTTTATTGGATATGGTACGATCTATGAGGTCTCTTACCGGGTTACCACTATCGTTTTGGGGTTGTGCATTAGAGACAGCTGCATTCACTATAAATAGGGCACCATCAAAATCCGTTGAGACGACGCCTTATGAACTGTGGTTTGGCAAGAAACCAAAGTTGTCGTTTCTTAAAATTTGGGGTTGCGATGCTTATATGAAAAAGCTTCAACCTGATAAGCTCGAACCCAAATTGGAGAAATGCGTCTTCATAGGATACCCAAAGGAAGCTGTTAGGTACACCTTTTGTAGGATCAAAAGTATGTCTAGAGGGGGGGTGATTAGACGACTTGACCAAATAAAAATCTAGCCTTTTCCCAATTTGAAGTCTTGGCAGATTTTAGCAACTTTACACAAGTCAAGCAATCAACCTACACATGCAATTCTAAGAGTATAGCAGCGGAATGTAAAACATTGCACATGAAGGTAAAGGGAGGAGTTTGAGGGAGCAAACACAATGTAGAAACGCAGATTTTTGGCGTGGTTCCGATAGGTGGTGCTATGGTACATCCACGTTGATGGAGACTTCAACCCATGAAGGGTAACGGCTGCGCGAGTCCACGAAGGGCTCCACCCACGAAGGGTCCATGAAGAAGCAACCTTGTCTATCCCACCATGGCCATCGCCCATGAAGGACTTGCCTCACTAGGGTAAAGATCTTCACGAAGTAGGCGATCTCCTTGCCCGTACAAACTCCTTGGTTCAACTCCACAATCTTGATGGAGGCTCCCAAGTGACACCTAACCAATCTAGGAGACACCACTCTCCAAATGGTAATAGATGGTGTGTTGATGATGAACTCCTTGCTCTTGTGCTTCAAATGATAGTATCCCCAACACTCAACTCTCTCTCATAGGATTGGATTTGCTAGAAATATGTTTTGAGTGGAAAGCAACTTGGGGAAGGCTAGAGATCAAGATTTATGTGGTTGGAATGGAATATCTTGACCTCAACACATGAGTAGGTGGTTCTCTCTCAGAAAATGAATGCTGGAAGTGTAGTCACGTTCTGATGGCTTTCTCCATGAATGAAGAGAGGGTGGAGGGGTATATATAGCCTCCACACAAAGTCTAACCATTACACACAATTTACCAAACTCGGTGAGACCGAATCATGAAACTCGGTCAGACCGATTTAGTTCATAATGTGACCGTTAGGCATTTCGGTGGGACCGACATGTCAACTCGGTGGGACCGATTTCATTAGGGTTAGGGCATAACGTAATCTCTGTGAGACCGATTTCACAAACTCGGTGGGACCGGCTTTGGTAATAAGCTAACCAGAGAGTTGGTCAGGCAAACTCGATGGGACCGATTCTCTCATCTCGACGAGACCGAAACGTTACGAAGGGGAAACAGAGAGTTTGCATTGCAAACTCGGTGGGACTGATTGCTCATGTTGGTTAGACCGAAACATTATGAAGGAAAACAGAGAGTTTGCAATCCCATCTCGGTGAGACTAAAGTGACTAGGGTTTCTGGTGGTGGCTATGTCAAATGAACTCGGTGGCGCTGGATAGATCAAATCGGTGGGGCCGAGTTTGACTTTTAGTTTGAGACATACGTGGATATGAGAAAGTGGTTGTGGGCTTTGGAGCATATCACTAAGCATCTTGAGCAAGCAAGCCATTAAGCAACACCTCATCCCCTTTTAATAGTATTGGCTTTTCCTATGGACTCAATGTGATCTTGGATCACTAAAAGTAAAATGTAGAGTCTGGAGCTTTAGAGCTTGAGCCAATCCTTTATCCTTAGCATTTTGAGGGGTCCACATTCCTAATCCATGCCATGCCAATCATTGAACTTTCCTGAAATATTCATCTTGGAATAGCATTAGTTCAATGAGCTATATGTTGCTAATAATTACCAAAACCAACCAGGGATAGTTGCACTTTCAATCTCCCCCTTTTTGGTAATTGATAACAACATATAGATCAAATCTTCGACAAATGATAATAAGATTGAAATAGATCGTCGCTTTGAGAAGTATGTGATAAGCAAGAGCTCCCCCTAAATTTGTTCATTATTTAAGACTTGCTTTTGAATGCAAATGCACGATTACTATCATTGATTACTCTTCCATGTCACATACATCTTGGTGGAGCGCTTAAAATGATAGCAATTAAAAGCATGCACTCATCACCAAGCAAAGTGAATGATCATATATGGATATAAGAGATAATATCATATAAGCAAACATTAAAGTAGCATATGAAAAAACACATGATCATACAAGCATCTCACACAAGGACATAAAGTATCAAACAAGCACACAATAAAGTTCAACCAAACAAATAGCAAGAGAGACAAAAAAACAACCCTCTCTCTCGAAGCCTATGATCTATACATATTTCTCCCCCTTTGGCAACAAGTGACCAAAAATTTCAAATATGCATAGTGCTATGCGTCTCTCAGGCTTGGTCTTTGGGAGGTGTTGTAGAGAGAATTCCAAGGATGAAGGCATGAGTCGATGTAGCTGAAGCTGGTGGAGTGGCTGCTGGAGGTGGCACTGAAGCTGTAGCTGCTGGTGCTGATGTGGTAGCTCTAGTATCTGGTACTGGCACTGCAACTGACCTCTAACCTCTTGGCACTCACTGAAAAGCGTCTATAGTTGCCTTCCCTTTCTTCTCCTTTGCTTCCTCCTGGAGCTGCTCAACTGCTGTCTGCATCTCAATCACTTTCAGATCAAGATCATAGAATTTTTGTTCAATGATCCTCTCCAAGCTCTCCTAATTCTGAGTCAGGGTGGCCAAGCCCTTCTCAATCCTCAAAGTTAATTGGATCAAATATCCAAGTTGATATTGTTTTCTCTTCAAGAACACTTGAGATGCATCTTCAGCACTTGGCATCTTTGCAGCTTTTTCTGTCTTTGCCTTAGCTCTCTTCTCTTGTGCTTGCACTGATGAAGGTTCATTCTCATCCATTACAACTATGTTGTCTTCAAATTCTGGGTAGAGAGGTAAATGCTCCTTGTCCAACAAGTAAGTGCATGTGCCCATCTTTGAGTTGATGAGCACCTGAATGTGTGGAGCATACCCACAAGATCTTTTCTGGTCAGCAGCTATCCTCTTGATTGTCTCTACAATCAGACTCATCACCTTGAATTTTTTAGGCACATAAAAAATGTGCAGCAAGTTGATTGAATGTCCTCTTATCATCCTATGATCTCCAGATTTGGGCAACAACATATGCCTTAAGATGGTGCTGATAGTAGGCAGACCAGACAACAAATATTTCACTGAGCCTAACTTATGAGTTTCCAGGGCTTTATCAGGAATTTCCTTATACATATTTTCCATGGAGTTGTGGTCTTTCTTCTTCTTGGCATACACATCCAAATCATCCTCATGGTCTTCTGGGGCATTGATCAACTTTTCCCATTCTTTAACAGTTGACTGGTACCTTGTACCTTCAGACATCCACACTATCCTTCCATCTGGATAGAAATGAGCAGTGGAGTAGAATTGCATGATTATCTCATCATTCCATTTGGTGAGCTTCTGTCCAACGAACTTGTCAACTCCACAAGATTTGAAGTTGCCATGTACACCTGGAAAGTGATCTTCATTCTCTTTAATATATTCCCAATCAACCCATCTCATATCATAGACAATTGGCTTCTTGTCAAGCAGAATGGTATCATAGAAATCTTTCTGTTCTTTGGTGTGAAACCTATAGTCCACAACAGTTCTCCTTCTCACAGCATATGGATCATACTGTCTCCAAAGTCTCAATCATGCATCCTTTCTGATGTGCATATCCTCTGCCACTGGATGAGTGTCATTGTGGTCTGGAATATTTGATTTAAGCTTTCTGAGCACTTGGGCTTCAACATCTTCTTCATCCATCTCAAGCACTGGGGCCTTGTTCTTCTCCTCAGCAGGAATGTTTCTGGTGCTTCTCTTGGGTGCAGACTTGGTGGCTTGAGCAGCAGCATTGGGAGCAGGTTTGGGCTTAGAAGCAGCAGCCCCTGACTTGATTGCATCTCCCATAAGCATTTGTGACTTGGGTGCTGGTGCATCATCCTCTTCCTCTTCCTCTTCTTCTGAATCTCTTACCATAGTTGACTTTACAAGAACTTTTGCAAATGTGGTTCTTGCCCTCTTCTTCTTCTTGCCATCTCCAACTGCCTCACCATCATCTGATTCTATTGTGAATTTCATGGTTTCTCCTGTTGGAACTTTCCTTGGCTTTGACATTGGGACTCTCTTTGTTGGTGCCTTCTTATGCAACCCTGGCTTAGTTGCAGCAGTAGTGCCATACTCTTTCTTCAACACTTTCTTCCTTGAGGTGGCCTCATCCTCAACAGCCACATAGTCCTCATCCTCAGAGTCTGAGGTTCTCTTCTTTCTTGTCCTGGTGGCTGCCTTTGGCAAGTTGCTCGGAGTGCTCCTGCTGCTGTTGGGAATGTAGTAATTTCAAAAAAATTCCTATGCACACGCAAGATCATGGTGATGCATAGCAATGAGAGGGGAGAGTGTGTCCACGTACCCTCGTAGACCATAAGCGGAAGCGTTAGAACAACGTGGTTGATGTAGTCGTACGTCTTCACGGCCCGACCGATCCAAGTACCGAACGTACGGCACCTCCGAGTTCAGCACACGTTCAGCTCGATGACGATTCCCGAACTCTGATCCAGCAAAGTGTCGAGGATGAGTTCCGTCAGCATGACGGCGTGGTGATGATGATGATGCTCTACCGGCGCAGGGCTTCGCCTAGACTCCGCGACGATATGACCGAGGTGGAATATGGTGGAGGGGGGCACCGCACACGGCTAAGGAACAATCCGTAGATCAACTTGTGTGTCTATGGGGTGCCCTTGCCCCCGTATATAAAGGAGGGAGGGGGGAGGCCGGCCGGCCCCTTGGGCGCGCCAAGGGAGGAGGAATCCTCCTCCTAGTAGGAGTAGGACTCCTCCTTTCCTACTCCTACTAGGAGGGGGAAGGAAGGGGGAGAGGGGGAAGGAAAGAGGGGGGCGCCCCCCCTCCTAGTCCAATTCGGACCAGAGGGTGGAGGGGGCGCGCGGCCCATGCTGGCCGCCCCTCTCTCCTTTCCCCTAAGGCCCATAAGGCCCAATACTCTCCCGGGGGGTTCCGGTAACCCCCCCGGCACTCCGGTTTTCTCTGAAATCACCCGGAACATTTCCGGTGTCCGAATATAGTCGTCCAATATATCAATCTTTATGTCTCGACCATTTCGAGACTCCTCGTCATGTTCGTGATCACATCCGGGACTCCGAACAAACTTCGGTACACCAAAACTTATAAACTCATAATAAAACTGTCATCGTAACGTTAAGCGTGCGGACCCTACGGGTTCGAGAACTATGTAGACATGACCTAGAACCATTCTCGGTCAATAACCAATAGCGGGACCTGGATGCCCATATTGGTTCCTACATATTCTACGAAGATCTTTATCGGTCAAACCGCATAAGAACATATGTTGTTCCCTTTGTCATCGGTATGTTACTTGCCCAAGATTTGATCGTCGGTATCCAATACCTAGTTCAATCTCGTTACCGGCAAGTCTCTTTACTCATTCTGTAACACATAATCTTATAACTAACTCATTAGTTACAATGCTTGCAAGGCTTAGGTGATGAGTATTACCGAGAGGGCCCAGAGATACCTCTCCGACAATCGGAGTGACAAAACCTAATCTCGAATTATGCCAACCCAACATGTACCTTCGGAAACACCTGTAGAGCACCTTTATAATCACCCAGTTATGTTGTGACATTTGGTAGCACACAAAGTGTTCTTCCGGTAAACGGGAGTTGCACAATCTCATAGTTGCAGGAACTTTGTATAAGTCATGAAGAAAGCAATAGCAATATACTAAACGATCAAGTGCTAGGCTAACGGAATGGGTCATGTCAATCACATCATTATCCTAATGATGTGATCCCATTAATCAAATGACAACACATGTCTATGGTTAGGAGACATAACCATCTTTGATTAATGAGCTAGTCAAGTAGAGGCATACTAGTGACTTTATGTTTGTCTATGTATTCACACATGTATCATGTTTCCGGTTAATACAATTCTAGCATGAATAGTAAACATTTATCATGATATGAGGAAATAAATAATAACTTTATTATTGCCTCTAGGGCATATTTCCTTCAGTCTCCCACTTGCACTAGAGTCAATAATCTAGATTACATAGTAATGATTCTAACACCCATGGAGTCTTGGTGCTGATCATGTTTTGCTCGTGAGAGAGGCTTAGTCAACGGGTCTGCAACATTCAGATCCGTATGTATCTTGCAAATCTCTATGTCTCCCACTTGGACTTGGTCCCAAATGGAATTGAAGCGTCTTTTGATGTGCTTGGTCCTCTTGTGAAATCTGGATTGCTTTGCCAAGGCAATTGCACCAGTATTGTCACAGAAGATCTTCATTGGTCCTGATGCACTAGGTATGACACCTAGATCGGAAATGAACTCCTTCATCCAGACTCCTTCATTTGCTACTTCCGAAGCAGCTATGTACTCCGCTTCACATGTAGATCCTGCTATGACGCTTTGTTTAGAACTGCACCAACTTACAGCTCCACCGTTTAATAAAAACACGTATCCGGTTTGCGATTTAGAATCGTCCGGATCAGTGTCAAAGCTTGCATCGACGTAACCGTTTACGACTAGCTCTTTGTCACCTCCATATACGAGAAACATATCCTTAGTCCTTTTCAGGTATTTCAGGATGTTCTTGACCGCTGTCCAGTGATCCACTCCTGCATTACTTTGGTACCTTCCTGCCAAGCTTATTGCTAAGCATACGTCAGGTCTGGTACACAGCATTGCATACGTGATAGAGCCTATGGCTGAAGCATAGGGAACATTTTTCATTTTCTCTCTATCTTCTGCTATGGTCGGGCATTGAGTTTGACTCAACTTCACACCTTGTAGCACAGGCAAGAATCCTTTCTTTGCCTGATCCATTTTGAACTTTTTCAAAATTTTGTCAAGGTATGTGCTTTGTGAAAAGTCCTATTAAGCGTCTTGATCTATCTCTATAGATCTTGATGCCCAATATGTAAGCAGCTTCACCGAGGTCTTTCATTGAAAAACTTTTATTCAAGTATCCTTTTATGCTATCCAGAAATTCTATATCATTTCCAATTAATAATATGTCATCTACATATAAAATTAGAAATGCTACAGAGCTCCCACTCACTTTCTTGTAAATACAGGCTTCTCCAAAAGTCTGTATAAAACCATATGCTTTGATCACACTATCAAAGCGTTTATTCCAACTCCGAGATGCTTGCACCAGTCCATAAATGGAATGCTGGAGCTTGCACACTTTGTCAGCGCCTTTTGGATCAACAAAACCTTCCGGCTGCATCATATACAACTCTTCTTCTAGAAATCCATTCAAGAATGCAGTCTTGACATCCATTTGCCAAATTTCATAATCATGAAATGCAGCAATAGCTAACATGATTCGGACGGACTTAAGCATCGCTACGGGTGAGAAAGTCTCATCGTAGTCAACCCCTTGAACTTGTCAAAAACCTTTTGCAACAAGTCGAGCTTTATAGACAGTTATATTACCATCAGCGTCAGTCTTATTCTTAAAGATCCATTTATTCTCAATGGCTTCCCGATCATCGAGCAAGTCAACCAAAGTCCATACTTTGTTTTCATACATGGATCCCATCTCAGATTTCATGGCTTCTAGCCATTTTGCGGAATCCGGGCTCATCATCGCTTCCTCATAGTTCGTAGGTTCATCATGGTCAAGTAACATGACTTCCAGAATAGGATTACCGTACCACTCTGGTGCGGATCTTACTCTGGTAGACCTACGAGGTTCAGTAGAAACTTGATCTGAAGTTTCATGATCATTATCATTAGCTTCCTCACTAATTGGTGTAGTTGTCACAGGAACCAGTTCTTGTGATGAACTACTTTCCAATAAGGGAGTAGATACAGTTATCTCATCAAGTTCTACTTTCCTCCCACTCACTTCTTTCGAGAGAAACTCCTTCTCTAGAAAGGATCCATTCTTAGCAACGAATGTCTTGCCTTCGGATCTGTGAGAGAATATGTACCCAATAGTCTCTTTTGGGTATCCTATGAAGACACATTTCTCCGATTTAGGTTCGAGCTTATCTGGTTGAAGTTTCTTCACATAAGCATCGCAGCCCCAAACTTTAAGAAATGACAACTTTGGTTTCTTGCCAAACCACAGTTCATAAGGCGTCGTCTCAACAGATTTTAATGGTGCCCTATTTAACGTGAATGCGGCCGTCTCTAAAGCATAACCCCAAAATGATAGCGGTAAATCAGTAAGAGACATCATAGATCGCACCATATCAAGTAAAGTACGATTACGATGTTCGGACACACCATTTCATTGTGGTGTTCCAGGTGGCGTGAGTTGCGAAACTATTCCACATTGTTTCAAGTGTAGGCCAAACTCATAACTCAAATACTCTCCTCCACGATCAGATCGTAGAAACTTTATTTTCTTGTTACGATGATTTTCCACTTCACTCTGAAATTCTTTGAACTTTTCAAATGTTTCAGACTTGTGTTTCATCAAGTTGATATACCCATATCTGCTCAAATCATCTGTGAAGGTGAGAAAATAACGATACCCGCCGCGAGCCTCAACATTCATTGGGCCACAAACATCAGTATGTATGATTTCCAACAAATCAGTTGCTCGCTCCATAGTTCCGGAGAACGGCGTTTTAGTCATCTTGCCCATAAGGCACGGTTCGCAAGTACCAAGTGATTCATAATCAAGTGATTCCAAAAGTCCATCAGTATGGAGTTTCTTCATGCGCTTTACACCAATATGACCCAAATGGCAGTGCCACAAATAAGTTGCACTATCATTATTAACTCTGCATCTTTTGGTTTCAACACTATGAATATGTGTATCACTACTATCGAGATTTAATAAAAATAGACCACTCTTCAAGGGTGCATGACCATAAAAGATATTACTCATATAAATAGAACAGCCATTATTCTCCGATTTAAATGAATAACCGTCTCGCATCAAACAAGATCCAGATATAATGTTCATGCTCAACGCTGGCACCAAATAACAATTATTCAGGTCTAAAACTAATCCCGAAGGTAGATGTAGAGGTAGCGTGCCGACCGCGATCACATCGACTTTGGAACCGTTTCCCACGCGCATCGTCACCTCGTCCTTGGCCAGTGCTCGCTTATTCCGTAGTCCCTGTTTCGAGTTGCAAATATTAGCAACAGAACCAGTATCAAATACCCAGGTGCTACTACGAGCTCTAGTTAGGTACACATCAATAACATGTATATCACATATACCTTTGTTCACTTTGCCATCCTTCTTATCCGCCAAATACTTGGGGCAGTTCCGCTTCCAGTGACCAGTCTGCTTGCAGTAGAAGCACTCAGTTTCAGGCTTAGGTCCAGACTTGGGTTTCTTCTCTTGAGCAGCAACTTGCTTGTTGTTCTTCTTGAAGTTCCCCTTCTTCTTCCCTTTGCCCTTTTTCTTGAAACTAGTGGTCTTGTTGACCATCAACACTTGATGCTCCTTCTTGATTTCTACCTCCGCAGCTTTTAGCATTGAGAAGAGCTTGGGAATAGTCTTGTTCATCCCTTGCATATTATAGTTCATCACAAAGCTCTTGTAGCTTGGTGGCAGTGATTGGAGAATTCTGTCAATGACGCTATCATCCGGAAGATTAACTCCCAGTTGAATCAAGTGATTATTATACCCAGACATTTTGAGTATATGCTCACTAACAGAACTATTCTCCTCCATCTTGCAGCTGTAAAACTTATTGGAGACTTCATATCTCTCAATTCGGGCATTTGCTTGAAATATTAACTTCAACTCCTGGAACATCTCATATGCTCCATGACGTTCAAAACGTCGTTGAAGACCCGGTTCTAAGCCGTAAAGCATGGCACACTGAACTATAGAGTAGTCATCAGCTTTGCTCTGCCAGACGTTCTTAACATCGTCAGTTGCATCAGCAGCAGGCCTGGCACCCAGCGGTGCTTCCAGGACGTAACTTTTCTGTGCAGCAATGAGGATAATCCTCAGGTTACGGACCCAGTCCGTGTAATTGCTACCATCATCTTTCAACTTTGCTTTCTCAAGGAACGCATTAAATTCAACGGAACAACAGCACGAGCCATCTATCTACAAACAAACATAGACAAGCAAAATACTATCAGGTACTAAGTTCATGATAAATTTAGGTTCAATTAATCATATTACTTAAGAACTCCCACTTAGACAGACATCTCTCTAGTCATCTAAGTGATCACGTGATCCAAATCAACTAAACCATAACCGATCATCACGTGAGATGGAGTAGTTTTCAATGGTGAACATCACTATGTTGATCATATCTACTATATGATTCACGCTCGACCTTTCGGTCTCCGTGTTCCGAGGCCATATCTGCATATGCTAGGCTCGTCAAGTTTAACCTGAGTATTCCGCGTGTGCAAAACTGTCTTGCACCCGTTGTAGATGGACGTAGAGCTTATCACACCCGATCATCACGTGGTGTCTGGGCACGACGAACTTTGGCAACGGTGCATACTCAGGGAGAACACTTCTTGATAATTTTAGTGAGAGATCATCTTAAAATGCTACCGTCAATCAAAGCAAGATAAGATGCATAAAGGATAAACATCACATGCAATCAATATAAGTGATATGATATGGCCATCATCATCTTGTGCTTGTGATCTCCATCTTCGAAGCACCGTCGTGATCACCATCGTCACCGGCGCGACACCTTGATCTCCATCGTAGCATCGTTGTCGTTACGCCATCTATTGCTTCTACGACTATCGCTACCGCTTAGTGATAAAGTAAAGCAATTACAGGGCGTTTGCATTTCATACAATAAAGCGACAACCATATGGCTCCTGCCAGTTGCCGATAACTTCGGTTACAAAACATGATCATCTCATACAATAAAATATAGCATCACGTCTTGACCATATCACATCACAACATGCCCTGCAAAAACAAGTTAGACGTCCTCTACTTTGTTCTTGCAAATTTTACGTGGCTGCTACGGGCTTTAGCAAGAACCGTTCTTACCTACGCATAAAAACCACAACGATAGTTCGTCAAGTTGGTGCTGTTTTAACCTTCGCAAGGACCGGGCGTAGCCACACTCGATTCAGCTAAAGTGAGAGAGACAGACACCCGCCAGCCACCTTTAAGCACGAGTGCTCGCAACGGTGAAACCAGTCTCGAGTAAGCGTACGCGTAATGTCGGTCTAGGCCGCTTCATCTCACAATACCGCCGAACCAAAGTATGACATGCTGGTAAGCAGTATGACTTGTATCGCCCACAACTCACTTGTGTTCTACTCGTGCATATAACATCAACGCATAAAATCAGGCTCTGATACCACTGTTGGGAACGTAGTAATTTCAAAAAATTTCCTACGCACACGCAAGATCATGGTGATGCATAGCAACGAGAGGGGAGAGTGTGTCCACGCACCCTCGTAGACCATAAGCGGAAGCGTTAGAACAACGCGGTTGATGTAGTCGTACGTCTTCATGGCCCGACCGATCCAAGTACCGAACGTACGGCACCTCCGAGTTCAGCACACGTTCAGCTCGATGACGATTCCCGGACTCCGATCCAGCAAAGTGTCGGGGATGAGTTCCGTCAGCACGACGGCGTGGTGACGATGATTATGCTCTACCGGTGCAGGGCTTCGCCTAAACTCCGCGACGATATGACCGAGGTGGAATATGGTGGAGAGGGCACCGCACACGGCTAAGGAATGATCTGTAGATCAACTTGTGTGTCTATGAGGTGCCCCCCTGCCCCCGTATATAAAGGAGGGAGGGGGGAGGCCGGCCGGCCCCTTGGGCGCGCCAAGGGAGGAGGAATCCTCCTCCTAGTAGGAGTAGGACTCCTCCTTTCCTACTCCTACTAGGAGGGGGAAGGAAGGGGGAGAGGGGGAAGGAAAGAGGGGGGGCGCCGCCCCCCTCCTAGTCCAATTCGGACCAGAGGGTGGAGGGGGCGCGCGGCCCATGCTGGCCGCCCCTCTCTCCTTTCCCCTAAGGCCCATAAGGCAAAATACTCTCACGGGGGGTTCCGGTAACCCCCCCGGCACTCCGGTTTTCTTCGAAATCACCCGGAACACTTCCGGTGTCCGAATATAGTCGTCCAATATATCAATCTTTATGTCTCGACCATTTCGAGACTCCTCGTCCTGTCCGTGATCACATCCGGGACTCCGAACAAACTTCGGTACACCAAAACTTATAAACTCATAATAAAACTGTCATCGTAACGTTAAGCGTGCGGACCCTACGGGTTCGAGAACTATGTAGACATGACCTGGAACCATTCTCGGTCAATAACCAATAGCGGGACCTGGATGCCCATATTGGTTCCTACATATTCTACGAAGATCTTTATCGGTCAAACCGCATAACAACATACGTTGTTCCCTTTGTCATCGGTATGTTACTTGCCCGAGATTTGATCGTCGGTATCCAATACCTAGATCAATCTCGTTACCGGCAAGTCTCTTTACTCGTTCTGTAACACATCATCTTATAACTAACTCATTAGTTACAATGCTTGCAAGGCTTAGGTGATGAGTATTACCGAGAGGGCCCAGAGATACCTCTCCGACAATCGGAGTGACAAAACCTAATCTCGAATTATGCCAACCCAACATGTACCTTCGGAAACACCTGTAGAGCACCTTTATAATCACCCAGTTACGTTGTGACGTTTGGTAGCACACAAAGTGTTCTTCCGGTAAACGGGAGTTGCACAATCTCATAGTTGCAGGAACTTTGTATAAGTCATGAAGAAAGCAATAGCAATATACTAAGCGATCAAGTGCTAGGCTAACGGAATGGGTCATGTCAATCACATCATTATCCTAATGATGTGATCCCATTAATCAAATGACAACACATGTCTATGGTTAGGAAACATAACCATCTTTGATTAATGAGCTAGTCAAGTAGAGGCATACTAGTGACTTTATGTTTGTCTATGTATTCACACATGTATCATGTTTCCGGTTAATACAATTCTAGCATGAATAATAAACATTTATCATGATATGAGGAAATAAATAATAACTTTATTATTGCCTCTAGGGCATATTTCCTTCAGCTGCCATTATCATAGCTGCTTGAGGGACCAGTGCCCTCACTCATTTGCACTTGCTCTTCAGATTTATTATAGCTATCACTCTGGTCAGACATCTTGGCGGGCAAACTGACAGCAAACCCTATGAATAGATATAGATGAGGTAGAGTAGATGAGCATCACAAAGTGCAGAGATTTTTGCAAAACAAATGAGTCAAAAACTTAGTTTTAGTTCTCTACTGAAATGATTCCGGAGCTACCGAATTGATAAACTCGATGATACCGAAGCAACATTTGGAACCTAAACTAGTGAACTCGGTCAGACCGAGTCACAGTTTGGTGGCACCGAGATTGCTAGGGTTTCACAAAGAATTGAACTCGGTCACACCGATTTGCAGTTTTCGGTCAGACTAAAAAGCGCATGTGCAATGGCCTAACCCAAATCGGTGAGACTGATTTCTACAATTCGGTCGGTCCGAGATGAGTTCAAGCGGAGACCTAAACCTAAATTTTCGAATCAAACTTAACCTAAAGGAAGTTTTCTCTGGATAGATTGATTTCATACATGGCAAAGATCATGGAATTGACCTTGTGCTTAGAATCGGAGGTAAAAAGAGAGCACAAGGGGTCGAACTCATACCCTAGTTTGGCGGGAGTTTGCTACGGCAGCAACGGCGGAGCAGATTCCCATTGACCGCGACATAAAACAATGGCGGGAGGTCGCTGGCGGTGAGGAGACGATCCGGAGACCCGAGGAGGCAGAGCAGGATATGCGTGGGCTGATGGATTTTGAAGAAATTTCCAAAATCTCACCCGTGGATATATATATCCCGACCCTGTCGGTGTGACCGAGTGGAACAACTCGGTGGCACCGAGATGCAGAATCGCAAGCGGTTAAGGCAACTCGGTGTGACCGAAATGTTAAAATCGGTTGCACCGAGATGAAAACCTAGATCAACTTAGTGAACTCGGTGTGACCAAAATGGATGACTCGGTCATACCGAAATGCACAAAGAGGTTTTGGAAGTTTTAAGTCTATGACGAATCAGGGACTCCGAGTGCTCCTCACACAGAGTGGTTCGAATCTAACTTGATCAAACTTTGTGATGTAGCATGAATAGAGTTTGAGACGAGAAAAGCATAGATAGCTAGAGGAGGTTCTTAGGCATTCTTGCCCATCCACTTGGGAAAAGAGAAAGAGCCAAACAATCAAAGCAACAAGTGGGTGTCCTCGAATGAGTAAAATATGCAACCAACATGCTCACACAATAAAATGGCAAATGAAATATGTGGCAAAGCATGCACAAACACGGTAGCATCTATCAAGCAATTTGCGATGAATAAGTCATTTATGTATGAGTATATTGACTTAGGAGTCAAATGAGAACATTTGATCGCAGGTCATACTCATTGTTTAAGCACAAGTGGGGTTACCACTTTTACATAAAGCATTGTTGTGTTCACACTGTTAGAGTTGCTTTAGCTCAATTCTTAGAGTAAAGCTCCCCCTAGATGTGATATCCCCCCTAAGAGGGATGAACTAACCTTGGGTTTTGTCGATGATGACTTCATGTAGGTGTTGAAGATGTGGACGCTCAATGTTGATGTAGATCATTCGGAGCAATCCATTGGAGTGAGTTGCGCTTTTAATACCTACACGGGTTAGTCCCACAAGGAACAAGCAAGGATATCCATAGACATAGAATGATGTACACACAAGATGATGTCCATGAAAGCATTAGGTTACCTTGTCCCTTGTCTTAACAACAAGAGGGTTTGTGACTCCTTGAACTAGTGCAAGATATGGAAGTTGTTTGCACTTGTTCTTGCCAAAATCATATGAGTGAAGTGTGTTGGCGGAGTCACCCTCAAGAACTCTCTAGTTCTTCTTCTTCGGGATCCACATCATCTTGATGGGAATCCTTGGGGTTGTAGTCGTACTTGATGAAGTAGAACTTGATGTAGTCTTGGTAACCCACTTGACCAATGACTTGGGAGCCTATTCAAATGCATCAATCTCCTCTTGAAGCTTATCCTTCCCTTTTTGCTTGTGGTGTTGTGGTGGAAGATCATCTTGAGCTTGTGTCCTGATATGTCTCCAACATAACTATAATTTTTGATTGTTCCATGCTATTATTTTACCTGTTTTGGATGTTTATGGGCTTTATTCTACACTTTTATATCATTTTTGGGACTAACCTATTAACCGGAGGCCCAGCCCATATTGTTGTTTTCTTGCCTATTTCAGTGTTTCGAAGAAAAGGAATATCAAACGGAGTCCAAACGGAATGAAACCTTCGGGAGCGTGATTTTTGGAACGAACATGATCCAGGATACGTGGAGCTGAAGTCAGGGAAGCTTCAAGGAGGCCACGAGGCAGGAGAGCATGCCCACCCCCCTGGGTGCGCCCTCCACCCTCGTGGGCCCCTCGTGGCTCCCCTGACCAACTTCTTTTGCCTATATAAGTCCATATACCCTAAAACCTTCGGGGAACACAATAGATCTAGAGTTCCGCCGCCGCAAGCCTCTGTAGCCACCAAAAACCTCTCGGGAGCCCTTTCCGGCACCCTGCCGGAGGGGGAACCCATCACCGGTGGCCATCTTCATCATCCCAACGCTCTCCATGACGAGGAGGGAGTAGTTCACCCTCGGGGCTGAGGGTATGTACTAGTCAGGGGCGGATCCACAAAGGGTCTTGGGTGTACAGATGTACACCCAAAATTTTCTATAATATTTTTTGTATATAGAGTATAGAGTGGACACATGTATGACTTGTGTTTTTTTGGAGCTGCATAAGTAGTATTTCCTCGTCCAAATCGAGCTCAAACCTCAAACTAGTAAGGCTGGTCATAGTGGGGAGTAACTTAGACTCGTAACATGCATATGTTACTAGTATATGTTACTACCTCTAGTGCATAGTATCATAAATTAGTATCATAGGTGGTCTCATTTATTGCCATGCATGACACATAGTAGCATCACATTTATTATGTTAAAGTATCTACCTATGTTACTATGACCATCTCTTTCTTCTTTAATTGCCTGCCACATAAACATGTTTGCGAGTCCCAAGTGCATGATACTACTTATGTTACCCCCACTATGGCCAGCCTAAGGCTGGTCATAGTGGGGAGTAACTTAGACTAGTAACATGCATATGTTACTAGTCTATGTTACTACCTCTATAGTGCATAGTATCATAGATTAGTATCATAGGTGGTCTCATTTATTGCCATGCATGACACATAGTAGCATCACATTTATTATGTTACAGTATCTACCTATGTTACTATGACCATCTCTTTCTTCTTTAATTGCCTGCCACATAAGCATGTTTGCGAGTCCCAAGTGTATGATACTACTTATGTTACCCCCACTATGGCCAGCCTAAAAGTCCATCAGGCTGGTCATCCCTCTACATCCCAAGTAGCCCATTAGGCAGTACTCATCGATACACTCTAATTCCTGGTCCATTCCTTGACTCATAGGTCAAAGCGACCAATACACAGTAATGGGCACAAGAGTATAGGAGTAGTGCACCATGGCTGAAGCAACCGGGGCCTCGAGAAAAGCACTGCTGCCAGTCGGGATGGTACCAAGAACCCTGCGCAGTTGGGAGCATGGATAAGCCTGGAAGGATGCATGGCGTCCAAACGCAGTGAAAACAACTGTTAGGAGAAAAAAAATACTTCTCTGCTAGGACAAAAAAATTGAACACCCGAAGTTGAATTCCTGGATCCGCCACTAGTACCAGTAGCTATGTGTTTGATCTCTCTCTCTCTCTCTCTCTCTCTCTCTCTCTCTCTCTCGTGTTCTTGACTTCACACGATCTTGATGTATCGCGAGCTTTGCTATTATAGTTGGATATTAAGATGTTTCCCCCCCTCTACTCTCTTGTAATGGATTGAGTTTTCCCTTTGAAGTTATCTTATCGGATTGAGTCTTTAAGGATTTGAGAACACTTGATGTATGTATTGCCGTGCTTATCTGTGGTGACAATGGGATATTCAGGTGATCTACTTGATGTATGTTTTGGTGATCAACTTTCGGGTTCCATGAACTTATGCATAGGGGTTGGCACACGTTTTTGTCTTGACTCTCCGGTAGAAACTTTGGGGCACTCTTTTAAGTACTTTGTGTTGGTTGAATAGATGAATCTGAGATTGTGTGATGCATATCGTATAATCATGCCCACGGATACTTGAGGTGACAGTGGATTATCTAGGTGACATTAGGGTTTTGGTTGATTTGTGTCTTAAGGTGTTATTCTAGTACGAACTCTATGATAGATTGAACGGAAAGAATACCTTCGTGTTATTTTACTACGGACTCTTGAATAGATCGAGCAGAAAGGATAACTTTGAGGTGGTTTCGTACCCTACCATAATCTCTTCATTTGTTCTCCGCTATTAATGACTTTGGAGTGACTCTTTGTTGCATGTTGAGGGATATTTATATGATCCAATTATGTTATTATTGTTGAGAGAACTTGCACTAGTGAAAGTATGAACCCTAGGCCTTGTTTCCTACCATTGCAATACCGTTTACGCTCACTTTTATCATTAGTTACCTTGCTGTTTTTATAATTTCAGATTACAAAAACCTATATCTACCATCCATATTGCACTTGTATCACCATCTCTTCGCCGAACTAGTGCACCTATACAATTTACCATTGTATTGGGTGTGTTGGGGACACATGTAACGCCCCGGATGCAACTTTCCATATTCATAACTCCAACTATTGCCTTTTCCAGAGATGCTATATGATATTTCCTTCGTGGTTGGGTTTTTGTCGTTTGTTTTGCATTTTGTTCTTGTTATGCATCTCGTCTCATGTCATCATCTGCATTTCATCCGCATATTTTTCAAAACTTGCATCCGTTCGGGTTCTCCCAGTTCTCTCCGTTGTCCGTTCGGAGTCCAGACACACTCGCACGCGCCCGCAGCACCTCCGAAATATATTTTATTAGTGGCATGAAAATGTTCTCGGAATGGGTTGCAACTTGTCGTGCGGTCTTATTATAGTGTAGACAGGCCGCCTGCCAAGTTTCGTCGCATTCAGAGTCCATTTGATAGCCCAACCGTTAAATATATAGCGGCACCGTCGCCGGTTCATCCGTCGGACGTTTCGGTCTCCGAAATCGTGCCGGGCTGCATTTCTCCTCTCTCTCCTATCAGCCCAAGCCTCTCTCTCACACAGCCCACTAGCCCACCTATCTAACCCCCTCCGCTCCGGACCGTTGGACCGAGATCCGATGTCCGAAAATGGAGCAGAAACCCCCTAACCCTAGCCCCTAGTCTATTTAAACACCTTCCCATGCCATTTTGGCCTTCTCCTCCCTCCTCGTTTTCCGCGCCGCCAGCCACCTCCTACCTTGCAGCCGCCGCCCCCTCCTCCAAATCCGTGCCTGGCCACTCCACCTCCGCCACTTGTCGCCGCCGCCGCCGCGTCCCGGACCAATCCGGGCGCGACACGTCGCCTCCCAGCGCCCCGCGGCCAACCCCAGCGCGCCGCGCGTCCTCCCCCGCGCCCCACTTCCCCGCGGCCCGCCGAAGCCCATCGCCAGCCTGCCCTGGGCCGCCGCCGGGCCCGCGCACCCGCGCGAGCGCTGCTCTGCGCCCCACTCCCGATGCGCTCTGGCTCCAGGAGAGGAGCTCCTCGAGCGGCTCCCGTGCGCCGGCCTCCCCTCGCGGAGCCGCTGCCGCCCGGCTCTTCCGCCGCCGCCAGCCGAACTCCGGCGACCTCCTCCGCAGGTCACGTCGCTGCTGCCCGGCCTCTCTCTCCCTTCCTCTTCTGCTTCCTCCCCTCACCAGCTCTCTCTCTCCCGCAGCGCCTCGTGCCACTGCCCATCGCCGTAGCTCGTCGCCGGCCCCTCCTCCCGCCAGATCCGGCCGGAATGGATCCGCCGCGGCCGGATCTGCCGTCCCCGCCGCTGGATCGGACCCCTCCGCGCTCCTCCTGTCGCCGGAGTAGCCCTCCACCACCGCCGCCATGACCCTGCTCGGGACGAGCAGAGGAGCTGCTCGTCCCGCGCGCACCACACCCGCATGGGCCTCCACAGCACCTCAGGCCCAGCCAAGCCAGCGCCAGGCCCAGCCAAGCCGGCCTGCTTCGGCCTCCTCCGCGGCCTGCCCTCAGCCTCCTCACCGACGGGCTGAAGCCCATGGTGAGCTCCCCAGCCCAGTGCCCTCTCCTGTACACTGCTGGCCCAGCAGATTCGGCCCGATATGTTTTTTTCCTGGTCCTGCGAATTTAGCATTATCCCAGGATTTTCCAGTTTTGCAGAAAAGTCCCTCTAGATCATGCATATAATAACTCTTTAACCGTGCATCGGATTGAAATGATTCAAACATGAAAAATGCTTAGAATTTTGTGTAGATTAATAATATGTCATTTTCATCCCATATTAAAATGTTTAACTTGCTGTTTATTTAAATTTGCTAAGATGCCATGTTAAAATGATTTATTTCATAACTAAATAACCGTAGCTCGGAATTAAATGTTCTTTATATGTAAATGGGGTGGAAAAATGCCTAGTTTAACATGGTCCACTTTATGTTGCTGTTTAACAACATTAAAATTGTGTTTAGGGCAGAACAGTACCGAATTCATAAATATGCATATGAGGTTTTTCCGGAATTGTTGTTTGTTGTTCCGGCCTCATTTAAACTTGCCTAAATAGTTAGTTTTCATATGCTTCACCCCTTGCCATGTTTAACAACATTTAATATTGATGAGTAGCATAAACGAGATGAACTAAATAATTGATGTGGTGTTTTGTCAATATGCAACTCGTTGCATATTGAGCTCCACTTAACTTGTAGTGTTGTTTGTTGCACTTTGCCATGCCATGCCTCTTTAAACCGGACATGCATCATACTTGTTTGTGCATCATGCCATGTTTATGCTCGTGCATTTACCATGTTGTTTGTTTCTTTCCGGTGTTGCTTCTTAGATCCGGTAATGTTGCGATTGTGAGGATTCGTTCGACTACTCCCGTTCGTCTTCTTCATGGACTCGTTCTTCTTCCTAGCAGGATTTCAGGCAAGATGATCGCTACCCTGGATCTCACTACTATCATTGCTATGCTAGTTGCTCCGTTCTATCGCTTTGCTGCGCTATCTATTACCTGTTTATCAAGCCATCCCATATTGCCATGTACCTCTAACCTTTGACACCTTTCCTATGCAAACCGTTGTTTGGCTATGTTACCGCTTTTGCTCAGCCCCTCTTATAGCGTTGCTAGTTGTAGGTGAAGTTGAAGATTTCTCCATGGTGGATAGGATTTTGGTTGGGATATCACAATATCTCTTATATTATTAATGCATCTATATACTTGGTAAAGGGTGGAAGACTCGGCCTTTTGCCTGGTGTTTTGTTCCACTCTTGCCGCCCTAGTTTCCGTCATACCGATGTTATGTTCCTGGATTTTGCGTTCCTTACGCAGTCGGGTGATTTATGGGACCCCCTCGACAGTTCGCTTTGAATAAAACTCCTCCAGCAAGGCCCAACCTTGGTTTTACCATTTGCCTCACCACCACCTACTTTTCCCTTGGGAGTCGCCATCCCGAGGGTCATCTTTATTTTAGCCCCCCCCGGGCCAGTGCTTGTCTAAGTGTTGGTCCGAAACGAGCAACCTGCGGGGCCACCTCGGGGCAACTCGAGGGCTGGTTTTACTCGTAGCTTGACTTATCCGGTGTTGCCCTGAGAACGAGATATGTGCAGCTCCTATCGGGATTGTCGGCGCATCGGGCGGCTTTGCTGGTCTTGTTTTACCATTGTCGAAATGTCTTGTAAACCGGGATTCCGAGTCTGATCGGGTCTTCCTGGGAGAAGGTATATCCTTCGTTGATCGCGAGAGCTTATCATGGGCTAAGTTGGGACACCCCTGCAGGGTATAATCTTTCGAAAGCTGTGCCTGTGGTTATAGGCAGATGGGAATTTGTTAATGTCCGGTTGTAGATAACTTGACACCAGATCCGAATTAAAACGCATCAACCGCGTGTGTAGCCGTGATGGTCTCTTCTCGGCGGAGTCCGGGAAGTGAACACGGTTTCTGGGTTATGTTTGACGTAAGTAGGAGTTCAGGATCACTTCTTGGTCATTACTAGTTGACGACCGTTCTGCTTGCTCTCTTGTCGCTCTTATTTGCGTATGTTAGCCACCATAACATGCTTAGCCGCTGCTGCAGCCTCACCACTTTACCCCTTCCTTTCCCTTTAAGCTTTGCTAGTCTTGATACCCATGGTAATGGGATTGCTGAGTCCTCGTGGCTCACAGATTACTACAACAACAGTTGCAGGTACAGGTTATGCGATGATCATGACGCGAGAGCGATGCTTGCTTGCGTTGAGTTCTTCTTCTGCTTCTTCTTCGATCAGGGGATAGGTTCCAGGTCGGCAGCCTGGGCTAGCAGGGTGGATGTCGTTTGAGTTTCTGTTTGTGTTCATCCGTAGTCGGATGATGCTCTTATGTATTGTGATGTTGTATTCGTGTGGCATTGTATGCCTTATGTATGTATCCCCATCTATTATGTAATGTTGATGTAATGATATCCACCTTGCAAAAGCGTTTCAATATGCGGGTCTATCCTTGGTGGGACCTTCGAGTTCCTTTTGGATAGGGTCGCATATTGGGCGTGACAAGTTGGTATCAGAGCCTCGACCGACCATAGGAGCCCCCTTGATTGTTGGCCGTTGTTGAGTCTAGAAGAAAACTATTTTGAGTCTTAGGATTATATATATCGGAGAGTAGGATTCTTTTTACTCCTCAGCCCCTTCGTCGCTCTGGTGAGGTCTCCTGACGTAGATGTTTTGTCTTTCCTCTCCTCAAATTTCACTAATTTTTTTTAGGATCACGTGGGTATCTTGGAATCGTTCCGATGGTTTTGTGACGATAACATTGTTCTTGGTGCCTCCTGTCTATTGTGTGGCTTTGACCCGGGGAGTTGAGCTCCGAGGTGTTGTCGTCACAATTTTATCGTTGCAGTTCTGGAATACCTGAGTTTTGCCGACATCGAAAATCTCTTTTATGCAGTTGTTGGTGAGATAACCTCGACGTCACCCAGTACTGGGGAGTTCGGGAGTATTGCCATAACTCGTATAACGGATGCTTTTCGAAGGTTGAGGTACACGATTTCCGGAGTTTTCTTGGTTATGTGTTGACGGATGGATACAGCTGGATGTAGGAATTGTTAGTTTGGGTGAGATATATTGCTTCCCCTGTATCCCCAACACCAGATTGCATAACCAGAAAGTTTCGGGAGTTTATAGGTGGGAATTCAAGTAGCTCGTAGGATATCCTTCCAACAGACACATGATACGATATGGGATCTATCATATGTATTTGTTCCGGCTTATTCTACAAGCCAAATCCTTTGTTTAGTTTTATTTGTGGTATTCGAGTTGCTTCGAAGTCAAATGTTGAATCCATACCTTTCCTAAATGGTGTTCTCATATTGCTATGTGAGTACTAATCCTTCTTGATCATCGAGGTCGTCATGTTAATTCTTCTCCAACCGGTGTGCTTCTCTTCAAGTGGAGCCGATCATTTTCAACATCCGCAAGATCAATTCTAAGTTTTCTCAACGGTGTTTGTTCCATTTCCCCAAAGATGCCTTTGTTTTCCCACCCTCCCACCCTTTTTCTTCAAGGACTCAGATATATTAATCAAGTATCCATCTTATGGATGTGAAGTCTCTTCACTCTTTTCAATCAATGTTCTTATCCCGTGATTTCCCAAGAAGATGCTCAACAGTTTTAAGTTCATCATCCTTTGTTCTTTTTTCTTCTCTGGTGGATTCAATTCGAGCTTTCAGTGTTGATCATATTCCTTTCCTCGTGTCAAATGCTTTCTCATGTCGGTGCACCTCTCAATCACTCACCTCTCTCTATTCTTATCCGGAGAGCTGAAGATATCTCACAAGACTTATGTTTCCATTCTCAATCCGTTCAAGATATTTCAAGGTTGTTATCTCATTCAAGCCATTTAATTCAACCGATGCAACCTCTCTTTAAAATTATTTCAACGGTGTTCCTTTTCAGTGGGCCCATAACCCACAGGTCTTTTCCCAGGATCTTACCTGACTCTTCTAATTCTCCCGGAGTTATTCTCAAATTCATTGCAAAGTTTGACGTAAGAATGAATTATCATCAGTCAAATGTCTTTCTCCAAGATCGCTTTCAAATTCTTTTTCATTGTTGGCTCAACATCTTTGCTTTTCATTCTCCCGGAGTATCTCACTAATTTTGGTGGTGTTTCTCATCGTCAGTTGAAGATTGAAGAAGGATTTCTCCTTAATCTTGGTTCGTTCTCTTGAAGATTCATGGTTCTAGCTTGATGCCATCCTCTCATAATTGTTTTCGATTGTGAGAATTCTTTTCACCTATCCAGAGCATTTCATGAGTTGTTTCCATTTCTTTCCTCCGAAGGCCATCATGTCATAATTCCTCATTCTCAGCGTGTAGCTATCGTTCTCCAAATCTTACTGGTGAATCATTCAAATATCCTCTAATCAGTTCATGATCTCTTCGTTCTCATGTATCTAAATCCCTTCAAGTATCTTCATTCATTTTCCAATTCTTCCCGGTGAATTGTGCCTTTGCTAATCTCATTTTCAATTCTTTCGATGGTTCGTTCAAGATTTCACTTTCTTCGTTATCGTATCAATTTATCAATTCATTCATTGTTAACAAATCCCACCGGTGGTTCCATCAATACCTTCTCAAGTTTATGCTATATCCCTCTTAATCCTTTCTACGAGAATAAGTAGTATGCCAAATCCGTTGCTTGTCATCAATTTAAATTGGTGAAGGATAGGCATAACGTAATTCTTATTATTGTTTCATCCAAGTAATCTAGTTTCTTGTTTCCGGAGTTGTTCATCATGTCACATTTCCCGGTTCGAGATGTTTCATGTTTTCTTTTCCGGAGTTCCAAGTTTTCCGCATTATCTCGTCGCGAAGCTTCATCTAAATCATCACAAGGCTCACCTTGTTCTTTCAACTTCTCTTTCTTTCTATCATTCTTTCATTACCGGAGTTCTTCATGGAGGCTCTACATGATGGTTCATCAAGGATTCCTTTCATTCTCATTTTGTTCTTCAAGACTTCTCTCGAAGTTATGACCCGCTAAGTTATACTCTAAAATAAACATGGTGCTAAACACATGTTTTGTTTTGAGGCGTTCAAGCATTCTTCATCTTGCATTCCGAAGTGCAATCCTTTCTACCTTATCTTTTGAGATGGTGTTATGTCACTCTTGACAATTTCCCTTCGTGATTCACAAGTTGTCAAGAATGAGATATTGTGAATCCATCATTTTCTCTTCGATCATGAATTGTTTCAACCCATATTAATCTCTTCGTTGGAGTTATCTTGTGTCATATTTCACCTAAAGCCTTCCCTAAGGGATGTTGCTATTGTGGTGCTTATCAATGATCCAAGCTTTCTCCATATCCTTCTCTGTGAAAGAGGTTTTTCATCTCTTCGTTGTTCTCAAGCAAGCAATTGTTTTCGTTAGTGGCAGAATGTCACCTCATAGTCTTGAGATGTTTTCCATAAGCCCACTACAAACTTGTCCTTCTCGTTGTTGATTTTCCAACAACCCCGTTGTAATCTTCTTTGCAAGGATGCTTTCCAAGCTCAATTGTGGCAGAAGTTGGCATTTTCTCCTCCATTCTGTTATTCCAATGATCTATCTTCTATTCTTTCTTCCGGAGGCATTGTGATGTTGCTCTTTTCACTCATCATATTGTTTTGTCAAGATCATGTTCTTTTCCATGCTTATCCACTTAACCGGAGTGTTGTGTCTATCATTCCTCTTTTAACCGGAGTCTCATCCAAGTGCTTTCATTTTGCCAAGTTCAAATCATATTCCTTCCATGTTCAACCGGAGTGCTGCCCGAATTCTTCCTCTCTCATCTTGTTTTAACCGGAGTGGATTCGAATTCTATCTTGTCCATTAAACTCTTGATTCATGTCTTTGCAACCTTCAAGTTCTCGTAATGTTCCTTGTTCCTTTTTTCTAACAGATTGTTTGCAATCTTGTTCATCTTCGTTGTTTTCTTTCTTTCATATTTCTCAACCTCTCAAGGTTCGTGGTTTCACTCATTCGTCAAAGAAGCAACTTAGTTTTACCTCTTCTCTTCCTCTTCCGTTTCTCTCCGGTGCCATCCTAGATCTCGGGACGAGATCCTCTCGTAGTGGTGGAGTGTTGTAACGCCCCGGATACAACTTTCCATATTCGTAACTCCAACTCTTGCCTTTTCCGGAGATGCGATATGATATTTCCTTCGTGGTTGGGTTTTTGTCGTTTGTTTTGCATTTTGTTCTTGTTTTGCATCTCGTCTCATGTCATCATCTGCATTTCATCCGCATGTTTTTCAAAACTTGCATCCGTTCGGGTTCTCCCGGTTCTCTCCGTTGTCCGTTCGGAGTCCAGACACACTCGCACGCGCCCGCGGCACCTCCGAAATATATTTTATTAGTGGCATAAAAATGTTCTCGAAATGGGTTGCAACTTGTCATGCGGTCTTATTATAGTGTAGACAGGCCGCCTGCCAAGTTTCGTCGCATTCGGAGTCCATTTGATAGCCCAACCGTTAAATATATAGCGGCACCGTCGCCGGTTCATTCGTCGGACGTTTCGGTCTCCGAAATCGTGCCGGGCTGCATTTCTCCTCTCTCTCCTATCAGCCCGAGCCTCTCTCTCACACAGCCCACTAGCCCACCTATCTAACCCCCTCCGCTCCGGACCGTTGGACCGAGATCCGATGTCCGAAAACGGAGCAGAAACCCCCTAACCCTAGCCCCTAGTCTATTTCAACACCTCCCCATGCCATTTTTGGCCTTCTCCTCCCTCCTCCTTGTTTTCCGCGCCACCAGCCACCTCTTACCTCGCAGCCGCCGCCCCCTCCTCCAAATCCGTGCCTGGCCACTCCACCTCCGCCACTTGTCGCCGCCGCCGCCGCGTCCCGGACCAATCCGGGCGTGACACGTCGCCTCCCAGCGCCCCGCGGCCAACCCCAGCGCGCAGCGCGTCCTCCCCCGCGCCCCACTTCCCCGCGGCCCGCCGAACCCCATCGCCAGCCCGCCCTGGGCCGCCGCCGGGTCTGCGCACCCGCGCGAGCGCTGCTCTGCGGCTCGTGCCCAATGCGCTCTGGCTCCAGGAGAGGAGCTCCTCGAGCGGCTCCCGTGCGCCGGCCTCCCCTCGCGGAGCCGCTGCCGCCCGGCTCTTCCGCCACCGCCGGCCGAACTCTGGCGACCTCCTTCGCAGGTCATGTCACCGCCGCCCGGCCTCTCTCCCTTCCTCTTCTCCTTCCTACCCTCACCAGCTCTCTCTCTCCCGCAGCGCCTCGTGCCGCCGCCCGTCGCCGTAGCTCGTCGCCGGCCCCTCCTCCCGCCAGATTCGGCCGGAATGGATCCGTCGCGGCCGGATCTGCCGTCCCCGCCGTTGGATCGGACCCCTCCGCGCTCCTCCCGTCGCCGGAGTAGCCCTCAACCGCCGCCGCCATGACCCTGCTCGGGACGAGCAGAGGAGCTGCTCGTCTCGCATGCACCGCGCCCGCGTGGGCCTCCGCAGCGCCTGAGGCCCAGCGCGCCAGGCCCAGCCAAGCCGGCCTACTTCGGCCTCCTCCGCGGCCTGCCCTCAGCCTCCTCACCGACGGGCTGAAGCCCATGGTGAGCTCCCCAGTCCAGTGCCCTCTCCTGTACACTGCTGGCCCAGCAGATTCGGCCCGATATGTTTTTTTCCTGGTCCTGCGAATTTAGCATTATCCCAGGATTTTCCAGCTTTGCAGAAAAGTCCCTCTAGATCATGCATATAATAACTCTTTAACCGTGCATCGGATTAAAATGATTCAAACATGAAAAATGCTTAGAATTTTGTGTAGATTAATAATATGTCATTTTCATCCCATATTAAAATGTTTAACTTGCTGTTTATTTAAATTTGCTAAGATGCCATGTTAAAATGATTTATTTCATAACTAAATAACCGTAGCTCGGAATTAAATGTTCTTTATATGTAAATGGGGTGGAAAAATGCCTAGTTTAACATGGTCCACTTTATGTTGCTGTTTAACAACATTAAAATTGTGTTTAGGGCAGAACAGTACCGAATTCATAAATATGCATATGAGGTTTTTCCGGAATTGTTGTTTGTTGTTCCGGCCTCATTTAAACTTGCCTAAATAGTTAGTTTTCATATGCTTCACCCCTTGCCATGTTTAACAACATTTAATATTGATGAGTAGCATAAACGAGATGAACTGAATAATTGATGTGGTGTTTTGTCAATATGCAACTCGTTGCATATTGAGCTCCACTTAACTTGTAGTATTGTTTGTTGCACTTTGCCATGCCATGCCTCTTTAAACCGGACATGCATCATACTTGTTTGTGCATCATGCCATGTTTATGCTCGTGCATTTACCATGTTGTTTGTTTCTTTCCGGTGTTGCTTCTTAGTTCCGGTAATGTTGCGATTGTGAGGATTCGTTCGACTACTCCCGTTCGTCTTCTTCATGGACTCGTTCTTCTTCCTAGCGGGATTTCAGGCAAGATGACCGCTACCCTGGATCTCACTACTATCATTGCTATGCTAGTTGCTTCGTTCTATCGCTTTGCTGCGCTACCTATCACCTGTTTATCAAGCCATCCCATATTGCCATGAACCTCTAACCTTTGACACCTTTCCTATGCAAACCGTTGTTTGGCTATGTTACCGCTTTTGCTCAGCCCCTCTTATAGCGTTGCTAGTTGCAGGTGAAGTTGAAGATTTCTCCATGGTGGACAGGATTTTGGTTGGGATATCACAATATCTCTTATATTATTAATGCATCTATATACTTGGTAAAGGGTGGAAGACTCGGCCTTTTGCCTGGTGTTTTGTTCCACTCTTGCCGCCCTAGTTTCCGTCATACCGGTGTTATGTTCCCGGATTTTGCGTTCCTTACGCGGTCGGGTGATTTATGGGACCCCCTTGACAGTTCGCTTTGAATAAAACTCCTCCAGCAAGGCCCAACCTTGGTTTTACCATTTGCCTCACCACCTAGCCCTTTTTCCCTTGGGAGTCGCCTCTCGAGGGTCATCTTTATTTTAGCCCCCCCCGGGCCAGTGCTTGTCTAAGTGTTGGTCCGAAACTGAGCACCTGCGGGGCCACCTCGGGCAACTCGAGGGTCTGGTTTACTCGTACGCTTGCTTATCCGGTGTTGCCCTGAGAACGAGATATGTGCAGCTCCTATCGGGATTGTCGGCGCATCGGGCGGCTTTGCTGGTCTTGTTTTACCATTGTCGAAATGTCTTGTAAACCGGGATTCCGAGTCTGATCGGGTCTTCCTGGGAGAAGGTATATCCTTCGTTGATCGCGAGAGCTTATCATGGGCTAAGTTGGGACACCCCTGCAGGGTATAATCTTTCGAAAGCTGTGCCTGTGGTTATAGGCAGATGGGAATTTGTTAATGTCCGGTTGTAGATAACTTGACACCAGATGCGAATTAAAACGCATCAACCGCGTGTGTAGCCGTGATGGTCTCTTCTCGGTGGAGTCCGGGAAGTGAACACGGTTTCTGGGTTATGTTTGACGTAAGTAGGAGTTCAGGATCACTTCTTGATCATTCTAGCTTCACGACCGTTCCGCTTGCTCTCTTGTCGCTCTTATTTGCGTATGTTAGCCACCATAACATGCTTAGCCGCTGCTGTAGCCTCACCACTTTACCCCTTCCTTTCCCTTTAAGCTTTGCTAGTCTTGATACCCATGGTAATGGGATTACTGAGTCCTCGTGGCTCACAGATTACTACAACAACAGTTGCAGGTACAAGTTTTGCGATGGTCATGACGCGAGAGCGATGCTTGCTTGCGTTGAGTTCTTCTTCTGCTTCTTCTTCGATCAGGGATAGGTTCTAGGTCGGCAGCCTGGGCTAGCAGGGTGGATGTCATTTGAGTTTCTGTTTGCGTTTCATCCGTAGCTGGATGATGCTCTTATGTTTTGTGATGTTGTATTTGTGTGGCATTGTGTGCCTTATGTATGTATCCCCATCTATTATGTAATGTTGATGTAATGATATCCACCTTGAAAAAGCGTTTCAATATGCGGGTCTATCCTTGGTGGGACCTTCGAGTTCCTTTTGCATAGGGTCGCATATTGGGCATGACAACACAAGAGACTCTTTGTTATTTGGTTGCAGGGTTGTTTGAGAGAGACCATCTTCATCCTACGCCTCCCACGGATTGATAAACCTTAGGTCATCCACTTATGGGAAATTTGCTATTGGCCTACAAACCTCTGCACTTGGAGGCCCAACAACGTCTACAAGGATAAGGTTGCGTAGTAGACATCATGTCCCTTGGAAAGAAGTAGGATCATACTTCTCTTGTTGAGGAACAAACTTTGTCTTGGGGTATTGATCTTCTTCCCATTCGACTCCATTGGCATTGAACTTCAATTCAAAACCAACACCTTGGTTCTTCCAGTCCCTTCCTTGCTTGCATACAATTTCCTCAAATTGCTTACTTCCGGCAAGGCTCTTGTAAACACCTTTCTCTATGATTCCCTTCAATAAGCTCTTTTCTTGCTCAAGTGTAACTTGGCTAAGAGAATCATTAGTGGCATCAAGAGAACTACTAGAAGCAACAACATTGGATTTAGCATGATTATTATTACTACTAGAGGAAGAATCTTTCTTACTTTTGTTGCTAGATTAAACTTGTGTCATGTAAGTAGACAAGAGTAATGCTTGGCAATGTAAGAAGAACTTTTCTTGCAAAGATCGTCATTGATTGTCTTTAAAACTCATGCTGTTGCTCTAGGTTGAGCTTTTCAAAGCGTAGCTTCTCATGAGTCTTTAAAAGTTCTCGATGATCTTCCAAGGTAGTTTCATGAGCTAACTTGAGAGTATTTAGTTCTTTAGTTAGACGATCAATCTCCTTATTATCATTGTCATTCGTTTTATCTTGATTAGCATGATTAATAGAAAATTCATCATAGTTTTCATAACTAGAGTTTTCAACAAGTAAATCATCATCACCTAGCAAATCATCTTCATCACTATTGAAATCAACATACTCGGGGTGTTATACCTTTGGGCCTTTAGCCATGAAGCATCTTCCAATTTTTTCATTTGGTCAGGGAAATATGTCATAGGAGTTGGTTGACACGAGTGCTAGACCGGCAACACCTTCATCTTCAGTATATTCAGAGTCGGAGTGATAACTTCTTTCGTAGTGATGGTCGGAATGGGAGCCGGATACTGATACGTCTCCAACGTATCTATAATTTTTGATTGTTCCATGCTATTATATTACCCGTTTTGGATGTTTATGGGCTTTACTTTACACTTTATATCATTTTGGGACTAACCTACTAACCGGAGGCCCAGCTCGAATTGCTGTTTTTTTGCCTATTTCAGTGTTTCAAAGAAAAGGAATATCAAATGGAGTCCAAACGGAATGAAACCTTCGGGAGCGATCTTTTTGGAACAAACGTGATCCAGAGGACTTGGAGTGGAAGTCAAGAAACAAGCGAGGCGACCACGAGGGCGCCCGGCGCGCCCCCTACAGGTGGGCGCGCCCCCCACCCTCGTGGGCCCCTCGAGCGTCCACCGACCTACTTCTTCCTCCTACATATACTCATGTACCCTGAAAACATCAGAAGCGACCACGAAAAACTATTTCCACCACCATAACCTTCTGTATCCGCGAGATCCCATCTTGGAGCCTTCACCGGCGCTCCGCCGGAGGAGGAATCAATCACGGAGGGCCTCTACATCATCTCCAAGGCCTCTCCGATGAGTTGTGAGTAGTTTACCATAGACCTTCGGGTCCATAGTTATTAGCTAGATGGCTTCTTCTCTCTCTTTGAATCTCAATACAAAGTTCTCCTTGATCTTCTTGGAGATCTATTTGATGTAACTCTTTTTGTGGTGTGTTTGTTGAGATCCGATGAATTGTGGGTTTATGCAAGTTTATCTATGAGAAATATTTGAATCTCCTCTGAATTCTTTTATGTGTGATTAAGTTATCTTTGCAAGTCTCTTCGAATTATCAGTTTGGTTTGGCCTACTAGATTAATCTTTCTTGCAATGGGAGAAGTGCTTAGCTTTGGGTTCAATATTGAAGTGTCCTTTCCCAGTGACAGTAGGGGCAGCAAGGCACGTATTGTATTGTTGCCATCGAGGATAAAAAGATGGGGTTTATATCATATTGCATGAGTTTATCCCTCTACATCATGTCATCTTTCTTAATGCGTTACTCTGTTCTTATGAACTTAATACTCTAGATGCATGCTGGATAGCGGTCGATGTGTGGAGTAATAGTAGTAGATGCAGGCACGAGTCGGTCTACTTGTCACGGACGTGATGCCTATATACATGATCATGCCTAGATAATCTCATAATTATTTGCTTTTCTATCAATTGCTCGACAGTAATTTTTTTACCCACTGTAATACTTATGCTATCTTGAGAGAAGCCACTAGTGAAACCTATGGCCCCCGGGTCTATCTCTTATCATATAAGTTTGCTATCTACTTTTATTTGCATCTTTACTTTTCCAAACTATATTATAAAATACCAAAAATATATTTATCTTATCATATTATCTCTATCAGATCTCACTTTCGCAAGTGGCTGTGAAGGGATTGACAACCCCTTTATTGCGTTGGTTGCGAGTTCTTGTTTGTTTGTGTAGGTGCGTGGGACTTTTGAGGAGCCTCCTAGTGGATTGATACCTTGGTTCTCAAAAACTAAGGGAAATACTTACGCTACTGTGTTGCATCACCCTTTCATCTTCAAGGAAAACCAACGCAAGCTCAAGACATAGCAGGACCGACTTTGGCAATAAGCTAACCAGAGAGTTGGTCAGGCAAACTCGGTGGGACCGATTCACTCATCTCGGTGAGACCGAAACGTTATGAAGGGGAAACAAAGAGTTTGCATTGCGAACTCGGTGGGACTGATTTCTCATCTCGGTTAGACCGAAACATTACGAAGGGAAACAGAGAGTTTGCAATCCCATCTCGGTGAGACCGAGATCCCTATCGGTGAGACCGAAGTGACTAGGGTTTCTATCAGTGGCTATGTCAAATGAACTCGGTGGCGCCAGATAGATCAAATCGGTGGGGCCGAGTTTGACTTTTAGTTTGAGGCATATGTGGATATGAGAAAGTGGTTGAGGGCTTTGGAGCATATCACTAAGCATCTTTAGCAAGCAAGCCATTAAGCAACACCTCATCCCCTTTTAATACTATTGGCTTTTCCTATGGACTCAATGTGATCTTGGATCACTAAAAGTAAGATGTAGAGTCTGGAGCTTTAGAGCTTGAGCCAATCCTTTGTCCTTAGCATTTTGAGGGGTCCACATTCCTAATCCATCCCATGCCAATCATTGAACTTTCCTGAAATATTCATCTTGAAATAGCATCAGTTCAATGAGCTATATGTTGTTAATAATTACCAAAACCACCCAAGGATAGTTGCACTTTCACCTTCTATCACAGATACGAAGGCAAGTTCGTTGCTAAAAATTGATCCTTTCTAGAGAAGGAGTTTCTCTCAAAAGAAGTGAGTGGGAGGAAAGTAGAACTTGATGAGGTAATTGTACCTTCTCCCGAATTGGAAAGTAGTTCATCACAGAAATCAATTCTAGTGATTCCTACATCAATTAGTGAGGAAGCTAATGATGATGATCATGAAGCTTTAGATCAAGTTACTATAGAACATCATAGGTCTTCCAGAGTATGGTCAGCACCAGTATGGTACGATAATCCTATTTTGGAAGTCATGTTACTAGACCATGATGAACCTACGAACTATGAGGAAGCGATGATGAGCCCAGATTCCGCGAAATGGCTTGAGGCCATGAAATATGAGATGGGATCCATGTATGAGAACAAAGTGTGGACTTTGGTGGACTTGCCCGATGATCGGCAAGCCATAGGAAGTAAATGGATCTTCAAGAGGAAGACGGACGCTGATAGTAGTGTTACTATCTATAAAGCTCGACTTGTCGCAAAAGGTTTTTCAACAAGTTCAAGGAGTTGACTACGATGAGATTTTCTCAACTGTAGCGATGCTTAAATCCGTCCGGATCATGTTAGCAGTTGCCATATTTTATGAAATCTGGCAAGTGGATGTCAAAATTGCATTCCTTAAATGGATATTTCTTAAAAAAGAGTTGTATATGATGCAACCAGAAGGTTTTGTCAATCCTAAAGGTACTAACAAGGTGTGCAAGCTCCATCGATCCATCTATGGACTGGTGCAAGCATCTCGGAGTTGGAATATACGCTTTGATGAGTTGATCAAAGCATATAGTTTTATACAGACTTGCAGTGAAGCCTGTATTTACAAGAAAGTGAAGGGAGCACTACAACCTTTCTGATCAGTACATGTGAATGACATATTGTTGATCGGAAATGATGTAGAATTTTCTAGAAAGCATAAAGGAGAGTTTGAAAGGAGTTTTTCAAAGAAAGACCTCGTTGAAATTGCTTACATATTGGGCATCAAGATCTATAGAGATAGATCAAGACGCTTGATAAGTTTTTTCAATGAGTACATACCTTGACAAGATTTTGAAAGAGTTCAAAATGGATCAGTCAAAGAAGGAGTTCTTGCCTGTATTACAAGGTGTAAAGTTGAGTAAGACTCAAAGCCCGATCACAGCAGAAGATAGAAAGAGAATGAAAGTCATTCCCTATGCCTCAGTCATAGGTTCTATAAAGTATGTTATGTTGTGTACCAAATCTATTGAGTACCTTGCCATGATTTTTGCAAGGGGGTACAATAGTGATCTAGAAGTAGATCACTGCACAGCGGTCACAATTTATCCTTAGTGAGGACTAAGGAAATATTTCTCGGTTATGGAGGTGATAAAGTGTTCGTGTAAAGAGTTACGTCGATGCAATCTTTTACACCAGTCCATATGACTCTAAGTCTCAATCTGGATACATATTGAAAGTGGGAGCAATTAGCTAGAGTAGCTCCATGCAGAGCATTGTAGACATAGAATATTTGCAAAATACATACGACTCTAAATATGACAGACCCATTGACTAAACTTCTCTCACGAGCAAAACATGATCACACCTTAGTACTCTTTGGGTGTTAATCACATAGCGATGTGAACTAGATTATTTACTCTAGTAAACCCGTTGGGTGTTGATCACATGGCGATGTGAACTATGGGTGTTAATCACATATAGATGTGAACTATTGGTGTTAAATCACATGGCGATGTGGACTACATTATTGACTCTAGTGCAAGTGGGAGACTGAAAGAAATATGCCCTAGAGGCAATAATAAAGTTATTATTTATTTCCTTATTTGATGATAAATGTTTATTATTCATGCTAGAATTGTATTAACCGAAAACTTAGTACATGTGTGAATACATAGACAAAACATATTGTCCCTAGTATGCCTCTACTTGACTAGCTCGTTAATCAAAGATGGTTATGTTTCCTAACCATAGACATTTCTTGTCATTTGATGAACGGTATCACATCATTAGGAGAATGATGTGATGGACATGACCCATCCGTTAGCTTAGCATAATGATCGTTATAGTTTCATTGCTACTGCTCTCTTCATGACTTATACATGTTCCTTAGACTATGGGATTATGCAACTCCAGAATACCAAGGAACACTTTGTGTGCTACCAAACGTCACAACATAAATGGGTGATTATAATGGTGCTCTACAGGTGTCTCCGAAGGTGTTTGTTGGGTTGGCATAAATCGAGATTAGGATTTGTCACTCCGTGTTTCGGAGAGGTATCTCTAGGCCCTCTCGATAATGCTCATCACTATAAGCCTTGCAAGCAATGTGACTAATGAGTTAGTTGCGAGATGAAGCATTACGGAACGGGTAAAGAGACTTTCCTGTAATGCGATTGAACTAGGTATGATGATACCGACGATCGAATATCGGGCAAGTAACATACCGATGACAAAGGGAACAACGTATATTGTTATGCAGGTTGACCGATAAAGATCTTCGTAGAATATGTAAGAACCAATATGAGCATCCAGGTTCCGCTATTGGTTATTGACCGGAGACGTGTCTTGGTCATGTCTACATAGTTCTCGAACCCGTAGGGTCCGCATTCTTAATGTTCGATGATGATTGGTATTATGAGTTTATGTGTTTTGATGTACCGAAGGTTGTTCGAAGTACCGGATGTGATCACAAACACGACGAGGATTCTCGAAATGGTCGAGACATAAAGATCGATATATTGGAAGGCTATGTTTGGACACCGGAAAGGTTCCGAGAGGTTTGGGCATTTTCCCGGAGTACGGGGAGGTTACCGGACCCCCCCCCCCCCCCCCCCCCCCGGGAATCAATGGGCCTTAATGGGCCATAGTGGAAGAGAGGAGGAGGCGGCCAAGGTGGGGGTGCGCCCCCCCCCCAAGCCCAATCCGAATTGGGAGGGGGGCCGGCCCCCCTTTCCTTCTCTCCATCTTCCTCTTCCTTCTTCTCCTACTCCAACTAGGGAAGGGGGAGACCTACTCCTACTGGGAGTAGGACTCCCCCCCCTTGGGCGCGCCATAGAGGACCGACCTTCCCCCTCCTCCACTCCTTTATATACGGGGGAGGGGGGCACCCCAAAGACACACAAGTTGGCAATTGTTTTAGCCGTGTGCGGTGCCCCCCTCCACAGATATCCACCTCAGTCATATCGTCGTAGTGCTTAGGTGAAGCCCTGTGCCGATAACTTCATCATCGTCGTCACGATGCCGTCATGTGACGAAACTCTCCATCGACCTCAGCTGGATCTAGAGTTCGTGGGACGTCACCGAGCTGAACGTGTGCAGATCACGGAGGTGTCATACCTTCGGTGCTAGGATCGATCGAATTGTGAAGACGTATGACTGCATCAACCGCGTTGTCATAATGCTTCCGCTTTCGGTCTATGAGGGTACGTAGACAACACTCTCCCCTCTCGTTGCTATGCATCACCTAGAGATGGATCTTGTGTGATCGTATGAATTTTTTTGAAATTACTACGTTCCCCAACACAAGGAGTAACAGATCCACCCACTCTAGAAGCAATGCCATGTCGAGAAGCTTTGGCGCTAGCAGAAGATTTGTGAATCCAAAACTTTGTGGTGGCCTCTGACTGTCAACAGGTGGTCTCGGACATCAATAGAAGAGCTAGGGGAACTTATGGAGCAATTGTTAGTGAGATAAATCTTAGATCATCTTCTTTTCTTTGCACTTCTGTTTTTGAGAGTCGTGTTGTCAATGTAGAAGCACATTGTCTAGCCAAATTTTCATTTTCGAGAGGCCCGGGATGCCACGTTTGGTTTGGTGTGCCTCATGACCTCAGATGTATCCCACACCATGTGGACTTTCATGAATAAACTTGGACTTTACTCTCAAAAAAAGTTTATTTTTATTTTTTTTTCTTTCACGCGTCCTTCAGTTTTATTTTGTAACACATAAATGAGACCAGGGCAACACTATGTCTGTCGCATTTGGTGGGCAAGGCACGTTCTTATTCGGCGCTTGCTTATGCGCTGGTTTTCTTTTTTGTGAGTGAAATATTGTATTACTCAATCACATAGTCCTCAAAGTCAACGAGGGCTAGAACCAAAGAAACATTCGGGCCAGACAATAACCAGGTCATAGTTCTGCCCTCAACTCTAGCAAATTTAGCTAAACTACTACTAACACTATTTTGAGTGCGGGAAATATGAGTAGTACAGCATTCACGTAAGCCCATGAGATGCCTAATCTCCTTGATGATAGAAGCATAGCCTGATCTGCCTTGTTCCCGCGCTTGGATCAACTTCACTACAACTATAGAATCCATCTCCACCATGATTGACAATTTACTTCTCTGAATGGCAAGAGAGATACCATCCATGCAAGGCCTTAAGTGTATCACGACAAGAAAAGAAAGCCCTGCAAGCAGTGAAAATGGTACTGCCCTTTCATCTCTAAGGACCATACCTGCATCAGCACGACCATTATCAGCAAATGCACCATCGGAGTTGAGTTTAACCCAACCACCCTTTTGAGGACACCACCTGGGTTGCACCCCTGCTCCCATTATCACATGCAGCTTCTTCACTATTTTTTCTCACAAGTAATGATAGACTTACCCTTGTTAGGATCTGCAGATAGCTCCGTTTTGAGGCCAATCAAGGAATTAAGATAGCTACAAGATAGGTTATGGACACTTCCATTTGTGGAGGAGTCTTATGATGCACAACTTCGTTTCATACATGCCATATTCACAAAAGCATCATGAGTAACATAGACCGCTCAATGTGAGGCAAAGGCTCAAGCACTTGGAACAGCCATTCCCTCCCAGAATTCTGAATTGACGACAGTGGCTGCAGCATCTAAACCTTGCCCATAACACGCGAAATTCCCGAGCTAGATTACACTGAATGAAGGGATGGAAATTGTTCTCCAGTTCAGACATGCACACCGAACATACATCATCATCTTCCAGACCTATCATGTGTTTCTTTTACCAGGTAGGCAAGGTATTCATCGCAAGTCTCCATGCAAAGTTGCGGATAGTAGGTGGCACCTCGCATGACCAAATATATTTCCAATAATCACGCCGACCATCTGCTCTCGAACTAGAACAATGGTTAGTATCTCTGTGCGCCTCATCAAAGGCCAACTGATATGCACTTTTAATGGTAAACACTCCGTACTTTGGACCCATGCCAGTGTGTCAGACTCCAATCTAGGCGAAGCATGGATCTTTGAAATTTCTAAGACATCCGCCGGCATAAAGATGTTCTCAAGTAAGCCAAAATTCTAGAAACTGATAGCATTTAAGAGTTGAACAACAAATCTGATTCTGCACGTTCCTTGGGGAGAGATAGGTTTGTATGAAAAGGGCCTCGAATCCAATTATTCTGGCACACACGAATGCTCCTGTGGTCCCCACCCTCCATACCAAACCTTTTTTCAAAAGCTCTAATCCATAGCTCACCATGTTCCATGAAGAAGATGCATTTCCGGTGAAGATTGTGTCCTCAATTTTTCCATCTGGATAATAACGAGCTTTGAGAACCTATGCACACAAACTTTTGGGTTTAACAAATTAGCCTCCGTGTTTGACGGGCTAAAAGGGCTTGTTTAAAGAGCCGGAAGTCTCTAAACCCAACACCACCTCTTTCTTTTGGCTGTCGAAGATCATCCCACACACGCCAATGAACTTTCCTCTTCGCATTGGTAGACCCCCAATAAAAACTTAGCACCATCCTAATAAGTTCATCACACACCGAAAAGGGAAGCTTAGACACACCCATGATATAGGTGGGTAATGCCTGCGCGACCGATTTGATGAGCGTCTCTCGACCCGATTATGCTAGGTGGCCATCACCCCACAGTATAAACCCTTTAGTCAAACTCATCGGGATATTCCGAAAAGTGGCCTTTTGACATACGACCTTCTGGTGTTGGGAGCCCTAAATATTTCTTTTATGCGTTGGTTAAAGGCACCACGGCTGTGTCTCATCTGTACCGGTTCCAGTACGAATCTACGGGCGGCCAACACTATAGCACGACACGAGTTTTTTCTTCTGAATTATTATTTTTTACTATTTTCCACCCAATTTTTCTTAGGTTTTCTCTCGCTTATTTGGGTTTTCAATTTTCCTGTTTCTTTTTCCTTTTACCGGTTCTTTTCCGTCTTCTCTTCGGTTTGCTTCCTTTCTTCAACACTTTTGTTTGTTACTTTATGTATTTATTTTTTATTTTTTCAGTTTTAACCGATTTTCACTAGTTTTCTTCAGTTTTTTCCTTTCAACACATGTCTACATTTTTCATATGAATTATACATTTTTTGTAAACATTAGAAATATTTTTAACACCTATTTAACATTTTCAAATACATTATTCTCCTTGTAAATATATTTCTTTATGTCCATATTTTGTTAAATACACGCTGCACATCTAAACATTTTTTATAATTTTTCACATTTTCAAATACATGTACATTTTTACAAGAACATGCTTTGAAAGTTTTTGCGAATAATTGTTAAACATTTTCAATAGCCATTGGAATTTTTTTCTAATGATAACTTTTTATAAACTATACAATCCTATTTGGCACTCTAAGCGCTGTTGGCGCTCGCACGCGGTGCCTAGTGGTCCGACAAACAGAAAAATGCGTAGAAAAAATGTTAGCAGAAATTACTGCGAGAAGGAGGAATTGAGCTCAGAATGGCATAGTCAATGTCCTACCACCGAGAAAGATTTTTTTCTTATTATAAGACGTAACTGCATATGTTTGATAAAAGAACAATCTTCTCCTTTAATTATATCATAAATGAAAAGTGTTCAATTAATACATGAAAAACGCGACTCAGTTCGTCTTAGTTGTTCTTCGGGACGGAGTGGAATAATGTTAATCGTTAGAACAAACTCGCCTTGTTGTCTAATACTAGAAAATACCAGTTTTCGACCCTTTTAGTACCGCACATAACATTTACTATATACTAAGTATAAATTATCTGGAAAAAAGTACAAGAATTCTCAAAAATACAGAAAAACCATGATATTGAAAATAGGAAAAAAAAACATGAACTTCAATATGTTCAAAATTTTGAAAAGCAATTCATGAATTAGAAGAAAAGTTCATCAGTTTTGAATACAATTTATTTTCAAAAAAGAAGTGCATTGAATTTGGAAAAAAGTTCACAAATTTGAAAGAGTTCACCAAATTTGGAAAAAGTTCATTGATTTTGAAAATTGTTCATGAAAAATATCACGAATTGGTAAAACAGTTCATTAATCTTGAAAATAGGTTCATCCACTTTAAAAAAAGTTCATCGATTTTGAAAAAATGTTCAACGATTTTCATAAAAGTTCATCAATTTTGAAAAAAGGTTCCTCAATTTTTAAAATGTTTATCATTTTTAAAAAAAGTTTATCGATTTGTAGAAAAGTTCATCGAATTTGAAAAAGTTTGTGAATTTAAGAAAAGTTGCTGATTTTTTGACAAAAAATCACCAATTTCTAAAAAAAAATGTAAAAAGAAAGAGAAACAGAAACGAAAAGACCAGAACCAAAATCGGCCAAAAAAGAGAAACCATGGCGTTTTTGTGCTTCCTTGAAGAAGAAAAAAGAAGTATAAACATCACAAGAGCCATGGTGGCGGCCCATGGAGAAGGGTGGGGTATGTGGCCGTTGGCGAGTTCGCTTATAACGGGCGCTTAAGGCGCCGTACAGGAAACGCCTACGGGGTGCACACCCACATCCAACGTAAAGCAATTGGGCCAGCCCATATAGGGCTTTGAAACTTTCTAGGTTTTTGTGCAAATCGTGGCCGGTTTTGGGAAGTTTCTGACCGGTTTTACAAAGCTTTTACAAGCCTTTGTTTTTTTTTCTTATCTATGTTTTCTTTCACTTTTTTGTTTATTTATTTTCCTTTCGTAGTTGAACCGTAAGAATTTTCCCTCGAACCAAAGATAAAACAATCCCTGTCGGTATCTACGTGTACGGAACAATGATCTGACAAGTTTTCATCGTCGAGAGCTAACCTGTGTCAGAGGAGAAGAACGGAGGAGCTACCACACGGTGTGGAGATGTAATTGCGGGAGAGAGAGCGAGAAAGGGGGGAGGGGGAGAGGGGTAACCAAGGGAAGTTCTTGTTCTGTTTGGAGGCTGCCTATCGTCTCTTTCTATATAGGCCGTAGGAGGATGGCCGACTTGGAGAGGGGCTGCCCCCAAGGGGTTTGCCCCTTCCTCCTCTCCCTAGCCGCTCCACGGGCTTGTGTCCCAAGGAAAAGGGCAGGCACCCCACTAATGGGCCATATGGCCCATCTAGGGCTGCCCACTTGGCCCATGTCAAGTGGCAGCCCCGTGACGCCCTCTGAAATTATTTGGGAGGTTTTCGACACTTCTAAAACCTCCTGGACCCACTAGAGGTTTTCTAGGGTTGCCCGAAACATTTCTGGTTGTGTAGGTTTTTCCGATTTTCTCCAAATACTTTTTTGCAATTCACATAATACTATTAATTGGAATGATGACCCTACACTTCTAATACTCATTGGAATGATGACCCTACGCGTGTGACGCCGCGAGCTTGATAAATTGTAGACATGACTAGGAACTCCTTCTGATCAATGATCAATAGTGGAACCGCGGACATCCATATTGACCACTACACCTGCATGAATAATTAACAAGTGAATTTGTTGTTCTCGTGTGCTATTCCTTTTGCTTCATGATACTTTACAAACCTGAGGTGATACTTATCGATATCCAGGTGAATCAACACTTTATCACTATACCAAGTTATCGTTGTTACTGATTTTATTCCAATTTCTTGTTCCTGTATTTCGACATCCCCGTGATATGTCATGTAGTGTTTGACCCGACAATGATGGATGTCATAACATCGAGAGGGCCATAAGAATATTTCTCCGTTGTCGGAGGAGCAAATCCCGATTTTGACCTATCAAGTCCCTTGTCATATGTTTTCGATGTACCTGAAAGTTATCGTTATGATCATTCTGTACGGGTAATGTTTGACGAACCCCAATGCACATCTTTTGGTATGAAGGTACTCGATACCCTCACAGTCTAAGAATTATGCATATGTTAACATTTGTGTGATTGTACTGATAACTCATGACGATATGATCTCATAGTATATCAATCGATTGGGTCTATTCAACACAATTGTTCTTCTAACAATGTGCTCCCATTGTTTTCGGCATCCTCGTTTACTTTAACCATGTCCGCCATAAGGAAAACATGATCAACACAATTGTTCTTCTAACAATGTCATTGCTTTAGGCATCCTCGTTGCTTTAAACACATCTATGATATGGAAAACATGACCATCAAGAAACACATGAGCTAGTCTTACAAGCAAGACTAAGAATTAATTATTTCACGAATGCACATCAGTTTTCCTCTGAATCTCGTTTCTATTATGGACTCGAGAAGCATTGCAGTTATAGCATAGAGAATAAACATTATTTTTTCAGAAATAAATAATAACATTTATTATTGCCTCTAGGCATATTTTCAAGAATCCACGCGTTTAAACAAATGCAGGTCACATTTTTTGGAAAAAATATACAACGTAAAAATGTTTCAGAAATATGTTTTGTACCATTAAAAATTTTAAATTACATTTATAACATGTCCAGACATTTTAAAGATAGGCTGGTGACAATTCTTATAAAATTCAAAAAATATATAAAAAGTTTACATATTTAAAATATATATTTGGTATCATTAAAAAGAATAAAATTTATTTGAAAAATATTTTAGACATATTTGGAAGACATCAAAACATGTATATAAAAATGATAATCATGTATTTATAAAATTGTGAACATATATAAAAATATTTTAGATGTATACAGGAAATGTTCAATGCGTATGGAAAAATTAGACATCAAAAGATTTATTTTAAAAATAATTAATCATGTATCTAGAAAATATTAAACATCTATAAAAAAATTCCTATGCATACAAAAATGTCCAATGTGTATGTAATTTTTGTATATATGTGTTAAAAAATCAAAGAAACTGGTGAAAACCGAAGAAAGAAAAAGGAGAAGAAAAAAAAACCCCAAAGAAACACATCAAAACCAAAGAAATCTCGAAGAAGATTGATGCAGAACAGAGAAAATCAATATAAAAATCACAGAAAAAACACGCGCGCAACTAAAGTATTAGGGCAGAGCAGGAGCGCTCAGCTGTAGGCGAGACCAATTAGGACTCGCGACAGGCGAGAAAATTGCATTTGCACCAACCTGTAGCGAGGCAAATCCTATTCGGCGCTGCAGGCGCCGGTTAAAGGCAATTTTCCTAACCGGCGCCTGCAGCCGCATTAACTGGGCTGCCCCATTTGTATTAATAATCTGTAGTTCTTTTTCGTCTGTTTCCAAAAACGCAAAAGAAGTGCGTGCGGCTTGAGTCGATCCGGCGACATGACATTTCGAGGCGGAATGCACTAACCACGCAGCTAGCCTACCTTGGTTGAAAATGTTTGTCTTTCTCATTCTTTTATTACTTTTGCTTTTTCCTTTTTTTCTTTCTTTCCTTTTTTTCTTCCTTATTTTTCTTCCTTATTTTTATTCCTTATTTTTCAAATCGATGAAAACAATTCAATGTTGTGAACTTATTTTTCAAATGGGTGAACTTTTTTATGAACTTCATTTTTCAAATTGATGAACTTTTCATATTTTTTTTATTTTTTCATTTTCAATGAACTTTTTTCATATCAATGAACTTTTTTTCAAATTCGATGAAGTTTTTCCAAAATCTATGAACTTAAAAAAAATCCATGAACTATTTTCGAAAATCGATGAATTTTTTCGAAATTGATGAAACTTTTGCAAAGTCCATGAACTTTTTTCTAATTTGTGAACTTTTTTGAATAAATGAACTTTTTTATAATTCGTATTTATTTAATTTTGTTCGGTTTGTTTCCATAAAAATCACGTTTTCCCCCTGAAATGTATTTGCAAGAAATAGGAGGGATATGTTTTAGACATTTCGCGCTGTTATCAATTACTAGCTCGTAGTAGCTGGAGTGGTTAGGCACTGCGGTCTTTGATTGAATTGGTTCGAGCTCAAATCCTTGATGGAGCAATTTTTTTGGAGGTTTTCGCGCTACAAATCCCGTGAGCGTTCCTGGGCCGGCCCACAAGGTGCGGTAGTGGGCGCCAGTTTCCCAAACCGGCGCGTAAAGCGCCGTATAGAAAGCTCCCCTGTAGCGAGACGCAAGCCGATAGTGGGCCAGCCGATTAGCCATGTTGTTTCATCTCCCTGACGTCACACATGTGTTTGTCTTTTCATTGTTACTTTTATTTATAATCTGAATAATAAGAAAAAAATATACTGTGAAATTTATAATGAATAAGTTTTTTTTAAAGTGTTCATTGCACATTTAAAAAATGTTCATACAACATAAAATAATGTTCGCTCAACTTTTAGAAAATGTTTGTAATATTAACAAAATGTATGTGACACTAAAAAATATTCACACTTTGTAAACAAATGTAGGTGACATTTTTTATAACATTATACGATGCAAACAATGTTTTTAGATTAAAAAAAGTTTTGTATCATTCAAAATGATGTATGTTACATTTAAAATATATTCACGCATTTCAAAAATATGTTTGTGAGATATTAAATAAATATTAATACAATGTTAAAAAATGTTCACCTAGTTTAGAAACAAAATTCATATTCGAAATTTTTTTCAACATGTCTTCTTGAAAATGTTTAACATGTATTAAAAATATATTCAAAACACATACTTGAAGAATGTTAAGCATATATTTGAAACATGTTAAACATGTATAAAAACTGTTGCTGATGTATACAAAAAGTGTATAATGTGTACGAAAAAATTAGACATGTGTTAAAAAACTGAAGAAAAACGGTGAAAACTGAAGAAAGAAATAAACAAAAGCAATGAAAAAATAAAAAGAAAGAGGAAAGGGGGAGAAACCTTAAGGTCATCCTATGGACCCGGGACCATTCTTATTCCTATTTCCTTCAACCTCAATCAACGTTTTTTTACAATTGCTTGTTTTTTTACTTTCCCATTGCAATCAAATCTTCTCGTACACGCTTGCATTTAATCCTTGTAATAGTAAGACTAGGGAGGCTGTCAACCTCGCTAGTTTTGTTCGGGGCCAATGCAGTTTTGCAATTTGTCTGTGCAAGTACTTATCATTGGTTATGTTGTAAACTCCTACTGGTTCGATAAATTTTATGGTCATCTACTTGGGGTAAATTTGTTGCTTCCTATAAACCCTTCAATTGGGGCCCCAACACCTTCCTAGTTTAGAGGAAGCATCACATAGTAAAACAAGCTCGTCGTTGCTGTCGGATATGAAGATCCCCGGTCTCATCTTTGTAATCACCTAGGACCACATCATCACTGGCACGCTCGAGCGAAGAACCACCATATCATGAGGCAGTAAGCCAACACGACCCTCGTGTACCTGCAGATGGGATCATGGCACTGGCATCTCATTACAAAGACTACCAACACAGCAAGAAAATCCACCGTTGCTGCTACACATCCATACCCTTTGCCTCAAGCCGTCCTCCATAGATCTTACTCTGGAGCGCTATCATTGATCATCGAATCAAGCCCAATCGCGCAACCTCATCGCAGCCGCAACACCATCAGATCAAGGCCACAAGCCCCCAAAGCAGCCCGCCATCGGCAGCAGCTGCAATGGCCGGCCCCTTGAGGCCGGATTATACGTCTCCAACGTATCTATAATTTATGAAGTATTCATGCCATGTTTACAACAAATTTTTATGGTTTTGGTATGATATGGATGGAACTAATTCGGACTTACGCTGTTTTTAGCAGAACTACCGTGGTGTTGTTTTTTGTGCAGAAATAAAAGTTCTCCAAATGCAACGAAACTTTTTGACAATTTTTGTTGGAACAAAAGAGGCACTAAAAGCTTCGTGGGAGGACCAGAAGGTGAAGGAGGAGAGCACAAGACACCTGGGCGCGCCAGGTGGCCCAGGCGCGCCCAGGTGGGTTGTGCTCACCTCGAGGCCCCCCTTCGTGTAATTGAAACGCTGAAAAATCCTATAGTTAGAGAAACCATCAGAAATAAACCTAGATTAGAAGTTCCTCCGCCGCAAGCCTCTGTAGCCACAAAAAAACCAATCTAGACCCCGTTCCGGCACCTTGCCGGAGCGGAAAATCATCACCGATGGCCATGTTCAACATCCCGGCGGCCACCATGATGAGGAGGGAATAGTCCACCCTCGAGGCTGAGGGTTTGTACCAGTAGCTATGTGTTTACTCTCTTTCTCTCTCTCACTCGTGTTCTTGATGGCACGATCTTGATGTATGGTGGGCTTTGTTAATATAGTTGTATTATATGGTGTTTATCCCTCTCTATCTTGTTGTGATGAATTGAGTTTTTCCATTGAGATTTCGTTTTATTGGATTGAATATTTTTGTGGATTTGAGAGCACTTGATATATGTCTTGCATATGAATACCCGTGGTGACAATGGGGTATTATTTTGATTCACATGATATATGTTTTGGCACTCAACTCGCGGATTCTCGAGGTGACATTGGGGTAATCTATGCATAGGGGTTGATGCATGTTTTCGTTCTTGTTTCTCCTGTAGAAATCTTGGGGAACTCTTTGAGGTTCTTTGTGTTGGATCAAGTATTATGAATCTGAAATTGTTTGATGTGTATCGTATAATTAACTCATGGATACTTGTGGTGACATTGGAGTATCTAGGTGACATTAGAGTTGGTTGATGCGTATCATATGGTGTTATTTTAGTACGAACTCTTGGATAGATCGAACGGAAAGAATAGCTTTGCGTTATTTTAGTAAGAACTCTTGAATAGATCGAACAGAAAGAATAGCTTTAAGGTGATTTCGTACCCTACAAAAAATTTCTTCTTATGTTCTCCGCTAGATAAGAACTTTGGAGTGATTCTTCATCACACATTGAGGGATGGTTATATAATCCAATTATATTAGCATCATTGAGAGATTGCACTAGCGAAAGTACAAACCCTAGGTCTCATTTTCAAGCATTGCAATACCATTTATGCTTCATTGTATCAATTTCTACTTTGCTGTTTTTTATTGTTCCTATTATAAATATCAATATCTACTATCATTACTACACTTGTATCACCATCTATTCGCCGAACTAGTGCACATATACAATTTACCATTGTACATGGTGTGTTGGGGACACAAGAGAATTTTCATTATTTGGTTGGAGGGTTGTTTGAGAGAGACCATCTTCATCCCACGCCTCCCACGGATTGGTAAATTTTAGGTCATCTACTTGAGAGAAATTTGCTACTATCCTACAAAACTCTGCGCTTGAAGGTCCAACATGAGTCTACAAGAACAAGTTATGTAGTAGAATCGCCAGACCAGTCACACGTGCCACCACGGCCCAACCGTCGCCACCACCCCGGACGCCGTCGACCAGGCCCGCCTCCACCATGCACCACCATCATGCAAAAAGCGCTGCCACCAGATCCACGCTGCCACACGACATGCTGCCATGACCATGAACATGAGCGTCCCAAGCCCCCCTCCACCTTCCCTAACATCGCGATGGCTTTGAGGATGACCCCTCCGGCGGCAGTGGTGCGAAAATGAGAGGAGGAATACTAGTGGACGGCGGCTATGGTTCCGCAGTGTCGCCAGGTCGGGCCACGCATGGGTAGAGATGAAACGGTTTTCCACTCAGCTGTTGCTGGTTGCGATAGATGTATGTATGCTAATTGTTGCTTTTATCATGGTATTGTCTATGTTCTTGTGTTTTTTGGTTGGATCCTTTCAATCTATACTTCTCTTCATCGGCGATGGTTGCCATTTTGGTGTGTTGGTCCTTTGGGGGCTTAGCACGATGACTTCTCGGTTGTCTACTACAATAAGGTTTGCCCGGCCTCGGTGAGGGACGGGCGATGACAGCAGCGCGCCTTCGGCTCACTCCCGTGCTTGTAGTCATCGCCTAGGTGGTCTACGAACATGCATGTACTCTTGCAAAAAGAATACAAAGATGCATGTAATTTCTATTATCTTGTGTTCTTTCTACTATCATGATGTTGGAGAGTATATCGGAGTTTTTCTCACAATTTTTTTAAGCATGAACTTGCCTAATTTTCTAACAGGTGTAAGATAAGATTTTCATTCTTTATTTTTTCATTTATATGTGAGAATTTCCAACCCTCGACTAAGTATGTGGAATGTTAGGTTGATGGCGTAGCTTCATCACACTTGGAAGAATCTTAACCACGGCAAAGTGTATGATAAGGCTAGTCTTAATGGGAAGAACTTAGTTTTTTATTTTTTAGAGAAAAGGCATCGACCGAGCCCGAGATGGGGCTCGAGCCTAGCCCGACTTTGAATTAACAAAGCCATCAAGTCGCTAGGATTACACACAGACGCCCGTAGGCAACGAGCGAGAAAGAAAATACATAGCGGAAAGATACAAGGGCGCTGGAAAGTAGCAAACTAGGCCTCAGACGCTACAAACAAAGAAGATACATAATGAAGCATGAAGCCGTAGACGTTAAGGTCCTCCTCCGTGGATGGGACACCGGGACAAGAATACGCCGGCTCAAGAGGAGAGAGGCAGACCAGCACAATCGGGAGTGCCATCGCCAAGCTAATATGGACCCCGACACGACACATCCAACCAAATCCATCACCGAAGGAGGCCACAACCTCCTCGCCTGGATCGTAAGGCGCCACACCGTCGCGAGATGAATAAGTTTCCCAAGAAAAATGGCGGATGCCACTGGAAAATGCCACACCAAGTGGGTCAGCGCACCCGAGATGAGCCACCGACGCTTCTCCTCGAGCAGAACACCACCGCTGTCCACACCCAGTAACCAGAAGAGGAAAAGCAGCATCTAGGACGGAGGGTGCCACCGCCACCACCACTCGCACCCCAACATCGTCCACCGACCCCCAAGCTCCCAAAACGGCGCCTTCAAGAAGGATACGACGCCGAGGATGCCGCCGCCACCCAACAAAGTTAGGGCTTTCGTCCGGGAGGATTGAGGGAAGGGGAAGTGGGGGGATCAGACATGTCAGACGCCTCCAAGGAGGAACACGACCCCCTCGGGCGTCGCCGTCGACGCGGCCGGCCATGGCCGGCCAGGGAATTCGCCTGGCCTGGGTTCTCTACCACCAGCACCAACGCCGACGACCCATGGCAGCATAGGTAGAACGAAGGTGGAGAGCACGCCGGGTGGGGGAGGGGAGGAGACGCGAGATCTGACGATGACGAACACCTGGACATGCCACCACACCACACCCACGACCACCGAGATCCCGCCGCCCTCGCGGCCAAGAACGTCGAAACCAACGCCCGCACCACCGCCCGCCGCTAAGCCGATGGCGCCTCACCAGATGGAGCCGCCGCCCCAGATCCGAAGCTTCCCGCGTGAAGCAGGGCAGCAGCTGGCCCCGCCGCCACCTTCCTTGGCGGCGCCCCGGGCTTGCCCGCCGGCTGCCTCGGGTGGCGGCGAGGAAGACGGGGGGAAGGAGGGGCCTACCGGTGGCTAGGGTTGTTGGCCCCCGAGTCGCCCGGGCAGGGGGAGGGAGGAGGGGGGGGGGGGGGAGTTTCACCAACTGACAGGTAACCTGGGAGTAACTTAGTTAGTAACATAACACATTCCAATATAGATTTACTTATGTGACAACTAGTTAATGAGGGAGAGGTCTTTGTAGTAACATACATATTAGAGCATGGTTAATAATACGGGGAGCTGCTAGCTATATGATGTTGCCATGTCAACTATAGGCAAATATATATCCGACAAGTATAATAGTTAGATGTAAATAATTACTACTTCATTAATACATGGCCCATCTCCCTCTCTCACAAAATCTCTAGAAGCATGTGTTACACCCGGCTGTTAGTTTGTAACCCTCTTGTCTTCTCTCTCCTCTTCTCTCTTTTCCAACTCAACATAAATATACTACTTTATGTCTTATAGCCCGTCTATATCACCTTATTGTACTTACTCTTATCAACACATAGGGTTTTTCAAGAAAAAATGAGTCTACAAGCTAATAAATGCAATCATATATGATAGTACTATTTTTATGACACTTTGTACTATGATATGGTACAGTCAGCAGGCTATAAAGATTAAACAATTATATTTAAATTGAGTTGTATGAGATAGAAGAGGAGAGAAGGGAAGCAGAATGTAAATTAATAGCCGACTGCAACAACACGTGCGAATGTACGGTGGGCCATACATTCATAAAGTGGTACTACTTAGCAACTAGCTAAATTATGCGTAATTTATGAAGGGGGCCTAAAATTTTGGTACAACCTTTGGTGGCTCAAGGGCCCAATAAACCCGGACGGAGGGAGTACTATACATGTTGGCTATTAGGTTGACTATATGTGATATGAGAACTTCATATAGCCGGTTGTTGGCTATGCTATTAACCGAGCTATAAAAGTAATAACATAGACTAGTCTCTCACTATGACTAGCCTAAAGTTATTTTCCTCATTAACTTCACGGTTAGCCTGTGGAACGGACTCCTTGCCCAGCACGTCCTTTTGACCAACAAGTTTTGGCGCATCGGCTTCTTGTTCATCTTCCTCTTTGACCTTGCCCCACAGCACCATGTACAGCCCCGCCACGATCAGCACAGCACCAAGAACACTGCAAAAAGAAAAATGGCAGCGCACGCGCAGACTCCCCGTGAGAAACCCAAACAGACTCCACCATGTTAAAGGCATGCGAGTTACTGAATAGTGTATCACATTCCGATGTGCAGGGCCTCGTTGAGGACGACGGAGCTCATGACCGCGACGAAGACGATGATGAGAGGTCCGAACATGGCGACGTAGAGGGGCCCTTTCTTCTGCAGGCACCATGACATGAGCGGGAAGGCGGACCCGGACGCCACGATACCCTGCACGTACGAATCAAACATCAGAAACGTGGCATGGGCGTGAAGAAAGGACGCAGTGGCCGGCCGATCAGCTGCCTGATTACCGCGAAAGCCGACGCGTAGAGCCTGATGTTGAGCCCGAGCCTCCAGTGGTCGGCGTCTCTGTGGATGCAGAGCGTGAGCAGCGTCGACTGGACCGCGCCGAAGACGCACACCAGAGCAGCGATGGAGTAGTGGCACGGGTAGACCTGGACGACCTTGGCCTGGATCGTGAGCCAGATCGCATAGGTGAAGCAGCCGGCGATGGCGAGGAACGAGCCGAGAATCCGAGAACCCGCGGCCGGCTGCGGGCGGAGCTGGTGATCGCCGCTGGCGTGGCTGAGCCCGGTGTGCGCCAGACGGTGGAGGAACCTCATCTCCGGGCCCTTGTAGAACGTCAGCAGCATCGCGCCGCCCAGCCCGACCAGGGTTCCCGCCAGTTTCGCTTGACCGCTAGGCTTTCTGAGCTTCAAAGTCTCCATCCTGTTTTTCCATTTTCCAAGCGGGGCCTGTGAGTCTGTGACTAGCACCCAGAAAGGAACTGAGATTTTATAGAAATCTGTGATTACTATGACGACCGACCTAGTCAGGATTGCGACGATGAAGGTAGCTTGAGGGGTGAGGTTGCTGAGAGCTGTAACGATGGTCGCCGAATTCGTCAGCTTGAGGGCAAGCACAAACAGGTTCTGGTTCATGGTGACTCTGCATTTGTATTTATATATGTGAACAAACATAGTAAATCAACGTGGTTTTTCTTTTATCGACCAAAGAGTTCAAGTCTAGAGCATTTGCTAGCATGGTCATCAAAGAGAAGAAGTTACCCGAACAGTCCACACAAGAATAACCCTGTCACAACCTTGACGGTTAATGGTGGCCGCTTCTTCCTAGAGATCACACCACAGCCGCATTAGTCAGCAACAAATCTTCTTTAACACATGTAGACTGTGTTCTGGCAGAGTGTATGCTCGTCTCACTATCTTGTGAGACAAATGTTTCACAAATGAGCGAGGATATTAAGAAGGCATGCACCTCTCAATGAGGAAGGCGACGGGGCAGAGGAACGCGGCGCCGAACATGGGCCTGTAGGCGACGAGGACACGGACGTCCATGCCGTCGTCGAGCGCGAGCTTGATGAAGATCTGCATAGCCGAGAAGACGAACTCCACCACCACCATCGCCGCCACCGGCCGAGCGGCCTCCAACACGCTGCCTACCCCAAGGATCCTCATGTCATGCTCCTTACGTGGAGCTCAGTGATGAGCTAACAGCTCAGGAATGAGGATGCCTACGGCCGGTTAATGATCAGCCGGTAGATTTACACAAGTACTACTGGTATATACTGGTATTCGTCGGTTCTGTCCTAGCGATGTTAGCCAAGCACGTTTCATTGTTTTCGAGTGCCTTGGCAGCAGCAGCAAAAACAACAACAACACCCATAAAATCCGCACGTGTACGGACAGAGGAGCGGTGGCAATCTGACATCATAGCACTGGTAATCTTGGCTGCGGTGCTGCCGTTCTGTATGCACGCAGGGGTGGGCCCACATCGGTATTCAGTTGAATACTCATTATTTTTGTCAATAAATTATGTATGCATACTATGTACTGCATGTATTTACGGGAGGCGGCGTTCCGGTCTATAGATGTTTAAGCTGACTTCATTAATTTGAAGATGTGTTGGTTCGGTCTTTTGAATATACTTCTAAGGCTAGGGTATGCGATGAGTGCACCCATAAAGTTATGCATGTATGTATGTATGCATGTAAACATTTACAATATTGTGCTTCTTAAAAAAACATATCAGCACAAAACTGGGCCTAGCCAACCCCGTGGTCTCTCCTTTACTGCTTGGACATGGCGAGTAACCCAAAGCATCCTCCTCTAGTCCAATTAGAAAATTGTTGCAGCAACCACCATGCGAGAGCAACTAATATGGGTTACGTGTAAAAGGCCTTCCCCCCCCCCCCCCCCCTCACGTAGGGTTTTCCTTCTCTCGGAGGCGATTTTGCCGCCGTCGAGTTCCTATTAATTCCCTGCCACTGATTATCTCCCCAACGAGCGCTCAGACCAATCAGGGTTCGGCGATCTAGGGCACCATAAAAAAACCCGATCTGCTCCTCGGGTTAGAGAAAACCAATTTGCGACAGACAAGGGGCCGACATCCACGTTGATGGATGAGACGACGCGTCCGATCCATGGGCGGACAAAAGATGGCTGGCAATAGCTAGGGTTAACACGGACAAGGCCTACAACCAATTCTGGTTTTTCAAGAACATGCGGTCAGCTTGGGATCTTGCACAAGATGTCAAATTCCTACAAGTGGAAGAGAACGTGTAGACCCTCCAATTTTTTTGCCTTGGCGACTTGGAGTGGGTGATGCAGGGAGGACCCTGGAACTTCAGAGGTAACATCCTAATCGCTCCATACAATGGCGTTACAAAACCCTCCACAATCCAGCTAAACACCCTTGACATCTGGATCCAATTGCATGATGTTCTCGACCTATATGCACATCTTGTTCCTACGCTGACGTCGAAGGTGGGTGAAATATTGTATGAAGAGACCCCAAACCATGACTTCACAGGTAATTTCTATCATGTCTGCCGTCTGGGTGAGAATTGGTGTAAGGAAGATGCTAAAGAACGTTGTCTCGATGATCTGGGACCTAAAGCGTCAGATCTACAAGGTGAAGTATGAGCGTCTCCCAAACTGTTGTGGAGCATGTGGTCATCTTGGGCACGTCTTCAAGGAACATGGAGACGGGGTTCACCCTCATTCATCTATGAAGGAAATATGCCGTAGAGGCAATAATAAAGTTGTTATTTATATTTCTTTATATCATGATAAATGTTTATTATTCATGCTAGAATTGTATTAACCGGAAACTTAGTACATGTGTGAATACATAGACAAAACATAGTGTCCCTAGTATGCCTCTACTTAACTAGCTCGTTAATCAAAGATGGTTATGTTTCCTGACCATAGACATGTGTTCTCATTTGATGAACGTGATCACATCATTAGAGAATGATGTGATGGACAAGACCCATCCATTAGCTTAGCATAATGACCGTAAGTTTTATTGCTATTGCTTTCTTCATGACTTATACATGTTCCTCTGACTATGAGATTATGCAACTCACGAATACTGGAGGAACACCTTGTGTGCTATCAAACGTCACAAGTAACTAGGTGATTATAAAGATGCTCTACAGGTGTCTTTCGAAGGTGTTTGTTGGGTTGGCATAGATCGAGATTAGGATTTGTCACTCCGTGTATCGGAGAGGTATCTTTGGGCCCTCTCGGTAATGCTCATCACTATAAGCCTTGCAAGCAATGTGAATAATGAGTTAGTTACGGGATGAAGCATTACGGAACGAGTAAAGAGACTTTACGGTAACGAGATTGAACTAGGTATGAAGACACCGACGATCGAATCTCGGGCAAGTAACATACCGATGACAAAGGGAATAACGTATGTTGTTGTGCGGTTTGTCCGATAAAGATCTTCGTAGAATATGTAGGAGCCAATATGAGCATCCAGGTTCCCCTATTGGTTATTGATCGGAGTTGTGTCTCGATCATGTCTACATAGTTCTCGAACCCGTAGGGCCCACATGCTTAACGTTCGATGACGATTTGTATTATAAGTTATGTGATTTGATGACCGAAGTTTGTTCGGAGTCCCGGATGAGATCACAGACATGACGAGGAGTCTCGAAATGGTCGAGAGGTAAAGATTGATACATTGGAAGGTTATATTCGGACACCGGAATGGTTACGGAGTGATTCGGGTATTTTTTAGAGTACCGGGAGGTTACCGGACCCCCTCCCCCCCGGGGAAGTAGTGGGCCTTCATGGGCCTTAGTGGAAAGGGTAGGAGGGCCGCAAGGGTGGCCGCCCCCCATGGAAAGTCCAAATTGGACTAGGGAGGGGGCGGCGCCCCCTCTTTCCTTCTCCCTCTCCTCCTCCTTCCCTCTCCCCCCTCTTGGAAAAGGAAGGGGAGTCCAACTAGGATTGGGAATCCTAGTTGGACTCCCCCTATGGCGCGCCACTCCTGGCCGCCGGCCTCCCCCTCTCCATCCTTTATATACTTGGCCAGAGGGCACCCCAAAGGACAACAGACAATCTCTTAGCCGTGTTTGGTGCGCCCTTCCACAGTTTAACACCTCGGTCATATCATCGTAGTGCTTAGGCGAAGCCCTGCACCGGTAACTTCATCATCACTGTTGCCATGCCATCGTGCTGATGGAACTCTCCCTCGTCCTCAACTGGATCAAGAGCACGAGGGACGTCATCGTGCTGAACGTGTGCTAAACACGGAGGTGCCATACGTTCGGTACTTGGATCGGTTGGATCGTGAAGACGCTCAACTACATCAACCGCGTTACTAAATGCTTCCGCTTTCGGTCTACGAGGGTACATGGACACACTCTCCCGTCTCGTTGCTATGCATCTCCTAGATAGATCTTGCGTGATCGTAGGAATGTTTTTGAATTACTACATTCCCCAACAATCTATGAACTTCAAGGATCTTAGAGCAAGCTCGTTTATGAGCGTAGGTCGTGGCCTGGGTGGAGGCCGAGGCCTTGGATGAAATAATTCAGGAGGTTGTGGAGCCATAGGGAACATACCAGGTGATGGGCGAGCAGAAATCCCGCCAGGACAAGAAGGCGATGAGTAGAAATAAGTTGATCTAGATGTTATCACGAGTGATGCTGGCCCAAGCAGAAAATGTGGTTTCGAGCTGACCGCACCCGTCGGTATTGCCACTTCATGCAACTGGAAATGCCTAGCCAATTACCCTACCTGCTCTTACCCCAAGCCCATCATCTAAGCAGGACCCAAAGAAGGCGAGGACTACTAGCGATAGAAGAAATGGACTAAAGGGCTCTTCTTTGGAAAAAGATTTGAACGTGAGATTGGCGGCATCCCACGAAGAGGATCATCACGCACAATGAATATCATATGTTGGAATTGTCGCGGTGCAGGTAAACTGCGCCAACTTGTGAGCTTTGTGATATCATGAGGCAATTTACACCGCTCGTACTTTGCATTGTGAAGACCCAAATTTCACAATGATAACAATAGTGAAAAGTTAAACTTTCTAAATTTGCATTTTTTCAACATGATATGGCTTATCTTGGGTATGTTATTACTAAAGATGGTGTTGCTACTGGTCCTTCTAAGAGTGACACTACCAATGCTTGGCCAATTCTTGTATATTTTAAAGAGGTTAGGAGCGATCTTGGTATTATTATGTATTATAGGAAATTTATTAAGCATTATGGTATCATTAGTAAATACCTAATTGATATGTCTCTAATGTATTTTTCTAGACTAACCTATTAATTTGTTGGGAAACGTCGCCTGCAATTTCAAAAAAATTCCTATGCTCATGCAAGATCTATCTAGGAGATGCATAGCAATGAGAGGGGGAGAGTGTGTCCACGTACCCTCGTAGACCGAAAGTGGAAGCATTTTACAGTTCAGTTGATGTAGTCGAACTTCTTCTCGTTCCGACCGATCAAGCACCGAATGTACGACACCTCCGAGTTCTGCACACATTCAGCTCGATGAGGTCCCTTGAACTCTTGATCCAGCAGTATCGAGGAAGTAGATGAGTTCCGTCAGCACGACGGCGTGGTGATGGTGATGGTGAAGTGATCCGTGCAGGGCTTCGCCTAAGCACTACGAGAATATGACCGGAGGCGTAAACTATGGAGGGGGGCACCACACACGGCTAACAATAGTTGATGTGTGTTTTAGGCGCCCCCTCCCCACATATATAGAGGCGGCAGAGGGAGGGGCACAACCTAGGGGCATGATACGTCTCCAACGTATCTACTTTTCCAAACACTTTTGCCCTTGTTTTGGACTCTAACTTGCATGATTTGAATGGAACTACCCCGAACAGACGCTATTTTCAGCAGAATTGCCATGGTGTTATTTTTGGGCATAAATAAAAGTTCTCGAAATGACCTGAAACTCCACGGAGTCACCTTTTGGAATTAATAAAAAATATTGGCGAAAGAATCAATGTAAGGGGGCCCACACCCTGTCCACGAGGGTGCAGGGCGCGCCCACCCCCTGGGGCGAGCCCCCTACCTCGTGTGCCCCCTGGAACTCCACCGACCTCAACTCCAACTCCATATATTCACGTTCGGCGAGAAAAAAATCAGAGAGACGAATTCATCATGTTTTACGATATGGAGCCACCGACAAGCCCTAATCTTCCTCGGGAGGGCTGATCTGGAGTCCGTTCGGGGCTCCGGTGAGGGGAATCCGTCGCCATCGTCATCATCAACCATCCTCCATCACCAATTTCATGATGCTCACTGCCGTGCGTGAGTAATCCCATCATAGGCTTGCTGGACAGTGATGGGTTGGATGAGATTTACCATGTAACCGAGTTAGTTTTGTTAGGGTTTGATCCCTAGTATCCATTATGTTCTAAGATTGATATTGCTATGACTTTGCCATGCTTAATGCTTGTCACTATGGACCGAGTGCCATGATTTCAGATTTGAACCTATTATGTTTTCATGAATATATGTGAGTTCTTGATCCTATCTTGCAAGTCAATAGTCACCTACTATGTGTTATGATCTGGCAACTCCGAAGTGACAATAATCGGGACCACTCCCGGTGATGACCGTAGTTTGAGGAGTTCATGTATTCACTAAGTGCTATTGCTTTGGTCCGGTACTCTATTAAAAGGAGGCCTTAAGATACCTTAGTTTCCAATAGGACCCCGCTGCCACAGGAGGATAGGACAAAAGATGTCATGCAAGTTCTTTTCCATAAGCACATATGACTATATTCGGAATACATGCCTACACTACATTGATGAACTGGAGCTAGTTCCGTGTAACCCTATGTTAGAACTGTTGCATGATGAATTGCATCCGACATAATTATCCATCATTGATCCATTGCCTATGAATTTTTCACATATTGATCTTTGCTTAGTTACTTCTCCGTTGCCACTGTTACGATTGCTACAAAACTGCTACTATTACTTTTGCCGCCGTTACCATTACCTCCATACTACTTTGCTACTAAATACTTCACTGCAGATATTAAGTATTTCAGGTGTGGTTGAATTGACAACTCAGCTGCTAATACTTGAGAATATTCTTTGGCTCCCCTTTTGTCGAATCAATAAATTTGGGTTGAATACTCTACCCGCGAAAACTATTGCGATCCCCTATACTTGTGGGTTATCAAGGCGCCCCAAGTAGGAGGAATCCTACTTGGGGGCCTAGTCCAATTCGTCCCCCCTTACCATATTTTCCGGAGGGGGAAGGAAGGAGGAGAGCGGAGGGAAGGAAGGGGGAGGCCGAATCCCTCCCCTTCCTTCTCTCTTCCCTTCTTTCCTTCCTCCTCTGGTTCAGCCCATATGAGGGGCGCAACAGCCCCTGATGGCTGTTGTGTTTCCCCTCTTGGCCCATTAGGCCCATATCTTTGCCCGGGGGGGGGGGGGGGGTGCCCGGAACCCCTTCCGGTGACCCAATATGTACCCGGTACCCTCCAGAACAGTTCTAGTGTCCGAATACTATCGTCCTATATATCAATCTTTACCTCTAGACCATTTCGAGACTCCTCGTCATGTCCGTGATCTCATCCGGGACTCCGAACAACATTCGGTCACCAAATCACATAACTCATATAATACAAATCGTCATCGAACATTAAGCGTGCAGACCTTACGGGTTCGAGAACTGTGTAGACATGACCGAGACACCTCTCCGGTCAGTGACCAATAGAGGAACCTGGATGCTCATATTGGCTCCCACATATTCTACGAAGATCTTTATTGGTCGAACCGTTATGACAAAATACGTTATTCCCTTTGTCATCGGTATGTTACTTGCTCGAGATTCGATCGTTGGTATCTTCATACCTAGTTCAATCTTGTTACTGGCAAGTCTCTTTACTCATTCCGTAATACATCATCCTACAACTAACTCATTAGTCACTTTGCTTGCAAGGCTTCTTATGATGTGTATTACCGAGAGGGCCCAGAGATACCTCTCCGATGCTTGGAGTGACAAATCCTAATCTCGATCTATGCCAACCCAACAAACACCTTCGGAGATACCTGTAGAGCATCTTTATAATCATCCAGTTATGTTGTGACATTTCATAGCACACAAGGCATTCCTCCGGTATCTGGGAGTTGCATAATCTCATAGTCGAAGGAATATGTATTTCACATGAAGAAAGCAATAGCAATAAAACTGAACGATCATAATGCTAAGCTAACGGATGTGTCTTGTCCATCACATCATTCTCCTAATGATGTGATCCCGTTCATCAAATGACAACACATGTCTATGGTTAGGAAACTTAACCATCTTTGATTAACAAGCTAGTCTAGTAGAGGCCTAGTAGGGACACGGTATTTTATCTATGTATCCACACATGTATCAAGTTTCCGGTTAATACAATTCTAGGATGAATAATAAACATTTATCATGAAATAAGGAAATATAAAATAACAACTTTATTATTGCCTCTAGGGCATATTTCCTTCATAATCTAGTGCCCAGTGCTGGTTGCTATTTTTTGCATGTTTTTATTTTATAGAAAATCAATATCTAGGAAGGAAAAAATATCCCGATGTTTTAATATGATTTTTTTATAGTATATCAGATTTTGGGGTGAAGGAATCAACGCAAGGCGGTGCGTAAAGGCCCCACATGGCCAGGTGGCGCGACCACCCTCGAGGGTGCACCATGGGCCTGTGTGGCTGCTCCATAAGGGCTAGTTCTTTTGTCGACTTCCAGAATAAGTTGGAATTATATGCTCTCTAACCAACTTATTTTAGAAGCCCAACCAATTTTTTAGAAGCCTACTAATTAAGATTTGACTACTAAACTTCAGAAAAAATATTTTTGGTTGGGATTCTAGATAAGCTAGGTAGAGGGCAACTTATTTTAGAATCCCAAAAAAGCTACCAGAAGAATTGAACCTAAGTTGGTTGGAGCTCTTAATTTCTTCGAGACAAAACTAATTTTATGAAAAATTGCCCTTAAAATTCTAGCCCAATCGAAGTTACGGATCTCTAACTATTTAAAAAATGGTGCTCGACCAGAAAACAGAAGTGAGAATAGAGAAGTACAATCTAGGGAGGGATCCATCTCTCCCTGAAGGGACAAGGAAGAAGAAGGAGGAGGAGGATGAGGGCCCTTTCCCCTCTCCTCCGGTAGCGCTGGGAGCCCGTCGGGGACATGTCTATCATCACCATCACCAGCAGCTTTTGCTCCGTTCAGATGGTGATGTGTGAGTAGTTCATCCTCACGGCTGAGGGTATGGACTAGTAGCTAAGTGTTGATATCTCTCTCTCTTTCTCTCATGTTCTTAATGGATTGAATATTGATGTATCATGAGCTTTATTAATATAGTTGGATCTTATGATGTTCATCTCACTCTATCTTTTTTATGGTGAATTGAGTTTTACTCTTTGAAGTTTCTTTATGTTGGATTAAATACTTCAGATTTGAGATTACATGATGCATGTCTAGTAATTAACTTGCGGATACCCATAGTGACACTGGGGTACTCTTAGCATAGTTCAACGACAAGTATCATATGGTGTTGCCGTAGTATGATTTCTAGGACTATCCATGGCACTTTGTGGATGGTTCAATAAATCAAGATTGGAGAGACGACTTCGAAGTGGTTCCGTGTTAAAGCGCACCTACGCGATTTCATCCTACTTTCTTCGATAGAATAGAAACTTTGAAGTGATTCTTTGTTGCACTTTCAGGGATTATCATGTGTTTAATTATGTTAATGATGTTGAGAGTTTGCACTCGTGAAAGTATGAACCCTATGCCTTGTCTCCAAGCATTGAAACACCATTTTTACTCACTTTTATTACTTGCTATATTGTTGTTTCTATTTGTTCAGATTACAAAAACTTGTTTCTACCATCCATATTACACATGAATCATCATCTATTCGATGAACTAGTGCACCTATACAACTGACAAAAATATTGGGTGTGTTGGGGACACAAGAGACTCTTTGTATCTTGATTGCAGGTTTGTTTGAGAGAGACCATCTTTATCCTACACCTCCCATGGATTGGTAAACCTTAGGCCATCCACTTGCGAGAAATTTGCCGCTCTCCGACAAAACTCTGCGCTTGAAGGCCCAACAAAGTCTACAAGAATAAAGTGGAATAATAGACACCACTAATCAATATATTGGAAAAAATGGGCCTTCTTTTCAATGGACACCTGAGGTTCAAGCTGCATTTACTGTGTCGAAAGATGCTCTAGTGGTTGCACATGTTCCAGTTTTTACCTGCGGTTTTTATCTCATCTATTCAAAAGAATTGGCACTGAGTTGAAAATGAGTACAACTAATCACCCATAGACCAATGGCCAGACTAAACGTGTTAATCACTAGATTTAGTGTTATTTACGTGGCTTTATCAAGTATCATCATACACGTTGGATTCATTGGTTGTCTCTCCGTGAATACTGGTATAGACAAATTAGCACACTACTTATCAGAATACTTAGTTAGAAGTGATATATGGACAAGATGCTCGCCTGTTAGGCATTTCTGTATCTGACACAGTTGACCTCGTTGATGTTCAACAGTGGTTGGAACGTCAGCTCATTCGGGAGTTTGTTCTTCAACATTTATTTCAGACTCAATATAGAATGAAACGTCAAGTAGATCAAAAACATACTGGAAGAGAGTTTATTGTAGTTGATTTTGTTTTCCTTAAACTCCAACCATATGGTTGATACATCTCCATCGTATCTATATTTTTTGATTGTTCCATGCTATTATATTATCTGTTTTGGATGTTTTGTATGCATTAATATGCCATTTTATATTATTTTTTGGGACTAACCTATTAACCTAAAGCCCGGTGCCAGTTTCTGTTTTTCCGCTTGTTTTTGATTTTTACAAAAAAGGAATATCAAACAGAGTCCAAACGGAATAAAACTTTATGATGATTTTTCTTGGACCCGAAGACACCTACGAAACTTGGAGAGGGGGACAGTAACCCACGAGGATGCCACAAGTCGTGGGGGCGTGCCCAAGGGGGGGCACGCTGTTGGGGAACGTAGTAATTTCAAAATTTTCCTACGCACACACAAGATCATGGTGATGCATAGCAACGAGAGGAGGAGTGTATCTTCATACCCTTGAAGATCGCCAAGCGGAAGCGTTTATCAACGCGGTTGATGTAATCGTACATCTTCACGATCTGACCGATCCAAGTACCGAACGCACGGCACCTCCGAGTTCTGCACACGTTTAGCTCGATGATGTCCTCGGCTTCTCGATCCAGCAAGACGGGCGAAGTAGTAGATGAGTTCCGGCAGCACGACGGCGTGGTGACGGTGTTGGTGAAGAACAATCTCCGCAGGGCTTCGCCTAAGCACTACGGAAACTATGACGGAGGATAAACTAGAGGGAACGGGGTTGCGGCACACGGCTTGGTGTTTCTTGATGTGTCTTTGGTGCTAGCCCTGCCCCTCTATTTATATGTTGAGCCTTGGGGTCGAAACTTGGAGTAAAAGCCTCCACAAAGTCGGTTTCACCCGAAAGGCAAGAGTCCTTCTCGGACTCCAGGGCCAGACGCCAGGGTTCCCGGCGTCTGGACCCAGACGCCAGGGACCCTGGCGTCTGGCCTCTGGACTCCACAAAACTTCCTTTTGCGCTTTCCGAAAGCCTTGTGGGCTTTCCCCTTTGGCCCAAATAACGTGTTCTCGTACCCAAACATTTCGGGAAACATCCGGAACCCCTTCCGGTGAATTTCGGAACTCTTCCGGAGATCAAACACTATTATCTCATATATCAAACTTTATCTCCGGACCATTCCGGAGTTCCTCGTCATGTCCATGGTCTTATCCGTGACTCCGAACAACATTCGGTTACCAACATACATAACTCATATAGTACTATATCGTCAACGAAACATTAAGCGTGCGGACCCTATGGGTTCGAGAACTATGTAGACATGACCTAGAACTTGTTTCCGGTCAATAACCAATAGCGGGACCTGGATGCCCATATTGGCTCCCACATATTCTACGAAGATCTTTATCAGTCAAACCGCATAACAACATACGTTGATCCCTTTGTCATCGGTATGTTACTTGCCCGAGATTTGATCGTCGGTATCCAATACCTAGTTCAATCTCGTTACCGGCAAGTCTCTTTACTCGTTACGTAATACATCATTCCGTAACTAACTCATTAGCTACATTGCTTGCAAGGCTTATAGTGATGTGCATTACCGAGAGGGCCCAGAGATACCTCTCCGACAATCGGAGTGACAAAACCTAATCTCGAAATACGCCAACCCAACATGTACCTTCGGAGACACCTGTGGTACTCCTTTATAATCACCCAGTTACATTGTGACGTTTGGTAGTACCCAAAGTGTTCCTCCGGTAAACGGGAGTTGCATAATTCTCATAGTTTCAGGAACATGTATAAGTCATGAAGAAAGCAATAGCAATATACTAAACGATCAAGTGCTAGGCTAACGGAATGGGTCATGTCAATCACATCATTCTCCTAATGATGTGATCCCATTAATCAAATGACAACACATGTCTATGGTTAGGAACATAACCATATTTGATTAATGAGCTAGTCAAGTAGAGGCATACTAGTGACTATATGTTTGTCTATGTATTCACACATGTATTATGTTTCCGGTTAATACAATTCTAGCATGAATAATAAACATTTATCATGAAATAAGGAAATAAATAATAACTTTATTATTGCCTCTAGGGCATATTTCCTTCAGTCTCCCACTTGCACTAGAGTCAATAATCTAGTTCACATCACTATGTGATTTAACACCAATATTCACATCTGCATGTGATTAATACCCATAGTTCACATCATCATGTGATCAACACCCAAAGGGTTTACTAGAGTCAATAATCTAGTTCACATCGCTATGTGATTAACACCCAAAGGGTTTACCAGAGTCAATAATCTAGTTCACATCGCTATGTGATTAACACCCAAAAGAGTACTAAGGTATGATCATGTTTTGCTCGTGAGAGAAGCTTAGTCAACAGGTCTGTCATATTCAGAGCCTTATGTATTTCGCAAATATTCTATGTCCACAATGCTCTGCATGGAGCTACTCTAGATAATTGCTCCCACTTTCAATATGTATCCAGATTGAGACTTAGAGTCATCTGGTTTGGTGTAAAAGCTTGCATCGTTGTAACTTTTACGACGGGCTCTTTTATCACCTCCATAATCGAGAAATGTCTCCTTAGTCCTCACTAAGGATATTCTTGACCCATGTCCAGTGATCTACTTATTAGATCAAAATTGTATTCCTTTGCCAAATACAGAGCAAGGTATACAATAGGTCTGGTTCACAGCATAGCATACTTTATAGAACCTATGACTGAGGCATAGGGAATGACTTTTCATTCTCTTTCTATTTTCTGCAATGGTCGGGTCTTGAGTCTTACTCAACTTCACACCTTGTAACACAGGCAAGAACTCCTTCTTTGACTATTCCATTTTGAACTATTTCAAAAATTTATCAAGGTATGTACTCATTGAAAAATCTTATCAAGCGTCTTGATCTATCTATATAGATCTTGATGCTCAATGTGTAAGCAGCTTCACCGAGGTCTTGCTTTGAAAAACTCTTATTCAAGTATCCTTTCATGCTATCCAGAATTTACATATCATTTCCAATTAACAATATGTCATCCACATATAATATTAGAAATGCTACAGAGCTCCCACTCACTTTCTTGTAAATACAAGCTTCTTCAAAAGTCTGTATAAAACCATATGCTTTGATCAACTCATCAAAGCGTATATTCCAACTCCGAGATGCTTGCACCAGTCCATTGATGGATTGCTGGAGCTTGCACACTTTATTAGCATCTTTAGGATTGACAAAAACTTTCTGGTTGCATCATATACAACTCTTCTTTAATAAATCCATTAAGGAATGCAGTTTTGACATCCATTTGCCAGATTTCATAAAAATGTGGCAATTGCTAACATGATTCAGACAGACTTAAGCTTCGATACGAGTGAGAAAATCTCATCGTATTCAACACTTTGAACTTGTTGAAAACATTTCGTAACAAGTCGAGCTTAGTAGATAGTACCACTACTATCAATGTCCGTCTTCCTCTTGAAGATCCATTTATTTAACATGGCTTGCTGATCATCGAGAAAGTCAATCAAAGTCCATACTTTGTTCTCATACATGGATCTTATCTCAGATTTTATGGCCTCAAGCCATTTCGTGGAATCTGGGCTCATCATCGCTTCCTCATAGTTCGTAGGTTCATCATGGTCTAGTAACATGACTTCCAGAACAGGATTACCGTACCACTTTGGTGCGGATCTTACTCTGGAAGACCTACGAGGTTCTGTAGTAACTTAATTTGAAGTTTCATGATCATCATCATTAATTTCCTCACTAATTGGTGTAGTAGTCACAGGAACAGATTTCTGTGATGAACTACTTTCCAATAAGGGAGCAGGTACAGTTACCTCATCAAGTTCTACTTTCCTCCCACTCACTTCTTTTGAGAGAAACTCCTTCTCTAGAAAGGATCCATTCTTAGCAATGAATAACTTGCCTTCCGGTCTGTGATAGAAGGTGTACCCAATAGTTAACTTTGGGTATTCTATGAAGACGCACTTCTCCGATTTGGGTTTGAGCTTATCAGGTTGAAACCTTTTTCATATAAGCATCACAACTCCAAACTTTAAGAAATGACAGCTTAGGTTTACTGCTAACCCATAGTTCATACGGTGTCGTCTCAACGGATTTAGATGGTGCCCTTTTAAACGTGAATGCAACTGTCTCTAATGCACAACCCCAAAACGATAGTGGTAAAACCGATAAGAGACATCATAGATCGCACCATATCCAATAAAGTGCGGTTACGACGTTCGGACACACCATAACGTTGTGGTGTTCCAGGTGGCGTGAGCTGTGAAACTATTCCACATTGTTTTAACTGAAGACCAAACTCGTAACTCAAATATTCGTCTCCACGATCAGATCGTAGAAACTTTATTTTCTTGTTACGATGATTTTTCCACTTCACTCTGAAATTCTTTGAACCTTTCAATTATTTCAGACTTATGTTTCATCAAGTAGATATACCCATATCTCCTCAAATCATTTTGTGAAGGTCAGAAAATAATGCTACTTGCCACGAGCATCAACACTCATTGGATCGCATACATCGGTATGTATTATTTCCAATAAGTCAGTAGCTTGTTCCATTGTTCCGGAGAACGGAGTTTTAAGTCATCTTGCCCAAAAGGCACGGTTCGCAAGCATCAAATGATTCATAACCAAGTGATTCCGAAAATTCATCTTTATGGAGTTTCTTCATGCGCTTTACACCGATATGACCCAAACGGCAGTGCCACAAATAAGTTGCACTATCATTATTAACTTTTCATCTTTTGGCATCAATATTATGAATATGTGTATCACTATGATCGAGATCCAACAAACTATGTTCATTGGGTGTATGACCATCGAAGGTCTTATTCATGTAAACAGAACAACAATTATTCTCTGACTTTAAATGAATAACCATATTGCAATAAACATGATCAAATCATATTCATGCTCAACGCAAACACCGAATAACATTTATTTAGGTTCAACACTAATCCTGAAAGTATAGGGAGTGTGCGATGATGATCATATCAATCTTGGAACCACTTCCAACACACATCGTCACTTCACCCTCAACTAGTTTCTGTTTATTCTGTAACTCCTGTTTCGAGTTACTAATCTTAGCAACCGAACAAGTATCAAATACTCAGGGGTTACTATAAACACTAGTAAGGTACACATCAATAACATGTATATCAAATATACCCTTGTTCACTTTGCCATCCTTCTTATCCACCAAATATTCAAGGCATTTCCGCTTCTAGTGACCATTTCCTTTGCAGTATAATCACTCAGTTTCAGGCTTTGGTCCAGCTTTGGGCTTCTTCGCGGGACTGACAACTTGCTTGTCATTCTACTTGAAGTTCCCTTTCTTTCTCTTTGCCCTTTTCTTGAAACTAGTGGTCTTGTCAATCATCAACACTTGATGCTCTTTCTTGATTTCTACCTTTGTTGATTTCAACATCACGAAGAGCTCGGAATCGTTTTCGTCATCCCTTGCATACTACAGTTCATCACAAAGTTCTACTAACTTGGTGATGGTGACTAGAGAATTCTGTCAATCACTATCTTATCTGGAAGATTAACTCCCACTTGATTCAAGCGATTGAAGTACTCAGACAATCTGAGCATATGCTCACAGTTGAGCGATTCTTCTCCATATTTTAGCAATAGAACTTGTTGGAGACTTCATATCTCTCAACTCGGGTATTTTCTTGAAATATTAACTTCAATTCCTGGAACATCTCATATGGTCCATGACATTCAAAACATCTTTGAAGTCCCGATTCTAAGCCGTTAAGCATGGTGCACTAAACTATCAAGTAGTCATCATATAGAGCTAGCCAAACGTTCATAACATCTACATCTGATCCTGCAATAGGTCTGTCACCTAGCGGTGCATCAAGGACATAATTCTTCTGTGCAGCAATGAGGATAAACCTCAGATCACGGACCAAGTCCGCATCATTGCTACTAACATTTTTCAACATAGTTTTCTCTAGGAACACATATATAAACATAGGGAAGCAAAAACATAGGGAAGCAACAACGCGAGCTATTGATCTATAACACAATTTGCAAAATACTACCAGGACTAAGTTCATGATAAATTCAAGTTCAATTAATCATATTACTTAAGAACTCCCACTTAGACAGACATCTCTCTAGTCATCTAAGTGATCATGTGATCCAAATCAACTAAACCATGTCCGATCATCATGTGAGATGGAGTAGTTTCAATGGTGAACATCATTATGTTGATCATATCTACTATATGATTCACGCTCGACCTTTCGGTCTCCGTGTTCCGAGGCCATATCTGTATATGCTAGGCTCGTCAAGTTTAACCCGAGTATTCCGCGTGTGCAACTGTTTTGCACCCGTTGTATTTGAACGTAGAGCCTATCACACCCGATCATCACGTGGTGTCTCAGCAAGAAGAACTTTCGCAACGGTGCATACTCAGGGAGAACACTTCTTGATAATTAGTGAGAGATCATCTTAAAATGCTACCGTCAATCAAAGCAAGATAATATGCATAAAGGATAAACATCACATGCAATCAATATAAGTGATATGATATGGCCATCATCATCTTGTGCTTGTGATCTCCATCTTCGAAGCACCGTCATGATCAGCATCGTGACCGGCGCGACAACTTGATCTCCATCGTAGCATCGTTGTCGTTATGCCATCTATTGCTTCTACGACTATCGCTACCGCTTAGTGATAAAGTAAAGCAATTACAGGGCGATTGCATTGCATACAATAAAGCGACAACCATATGGCTCCTGCCAGTTGCCGATAACTTCGGTTACAAAACATGATCATCTCATACAATAAAATATAGCATCACGTCTTGACCATATCACATCACAACATGCCCTGCAAAAACAAGTTAGACGTCCTCTACTTTGTTGTTGCAAAATTTTACGTGGCTGCTACGGGCTTAGCAAGAACCGTTCTTACCTACGCATCAAAACCACAACGATAGTTTGTCAAGTTGGTGCTGTTTTAACCTTCGCAAGGACCGGGCGTAGCCACACTCGGTTCAACTAAAGTGAGAGAGACAGACACCCGCCGGTCACCTTTAAGCAACGAGTGCTCGTAGCGGTGAAACCAGTGTCGCGTAAGCGTACGTGTAATGTCGGTCCGGGCCGCTTCATATCACAATACCGCCGAACCAAAGTATGACATGCTGGTAAGCAGTATGACTTGTATCGCCCACAACTCACTTGTGTTCTACTCGTGCATATGACATCTACGCATAAAACCTAGGCTCTCATACCACTGTTGGGGAACGTAGTAATTTCAAAATTTTCCTACGCACACACAAGATCATGGTGATGCATAGCAACGAGAGGAGGAGTGTATCTTCATACCCTTGAAGATCGCCAAGCGGAAGCGTTTATCAACGTGGTTGATGTAGTCGTACGTCTTCACGATCTGACCGATCCAAGTACTGAACGCACGACACCTCCGAGTTCTGCACACGTTCAGCTCGATGACGTCCTCGCCTTCTCGATCCAGCAAGACGGGTGAAGTAGTAGATGAGTTCCGGCAGCACAACGGCATGGTGACGGTGTTGGTGAAGAACAATCTCCGCAGGGCTTCGCCTAAGCACTACGGAAACTATGATGGAGGATAAACTAGAGGGAACGGGGTTGCCGGCACACGGCTTGGTGTTTCTTGATGTGTCTTTGGTGCTAGCCCTGCCCCTCTATTTATATGTTGAGCCTTGGGGTCGAAACTTGGAGTAAAAGCCTCCACAAAGTCGGTATCACCCGAAAGTCAAGAGTCCTTCTCGGACTCCAGGGCCAGACGCCAGGGTTCCCGGCGTCTGGACCCAGACGCCAGGGACCCTGGCGTCTGGCCTCTGGACTCCGCAAAACTTCCTTTTGCGCTTTCCGAAAACCTTGTGGGCTTTCCCCTTTGGCCCAAATAACGTGTTCTCGTATCCAAACATTTTGGGAAACATCCGGAACCCCTTCCGGTGAATTCTGGAACTCTTCCGGAGATCAAACACTATTATCTCATATATCAAACTTTATCTCCGGACCATTCCGGAGTTCCTCGTCATGTCCATGATCTTATCCGTGACTCCGAACAACATTCGGTTACCAACATACATAACTCATATAATACTATATCGTCAACGAAACGTTAAGCATGCGGACCCTACGGGTTCGAGAACATGTATAAGTCATGAAGAAAGCAATAGCAATATACTAAACGATCAAGTGCTAGGCTAACGGAATGGGTCATGTCAATCACATCATTCTCCTAATGATGTGATCCCATTAATCAAATGACAACACATGTCTATGGTTAGGAAACATAACCATCTTTGATTAATGAGATAGTCAAGTAGAGGCATACTAGTGACTATATGTTTGTCTATGTATTCACACATGTATTATGTTTCCGGTTAATACAATTCTAGCATGAATAATAAACATTTATCATGAAATAAGGAAATAAATAATAACTTTATTATTGCCTCTAGGGCATATTTCCTTCACGCGCCCCCTTGGCTTGTGGGCCCCTCGTGGACCTTCGTGACCTAATTCTTCCACTATATATTCTCAAATATTCCCCCAACATCAGAAGCGTCCACCCAAATACTTTTCCTCCGCCGCAAGCCTCTGTTCCCGTGAGATCCCATCTTGGGGCCTTCTCCAGCACCTTGCCGGAGGGAGATTCGATCATGAAGGGCCTCTACATCAACCTTGCTACCCTTCGAATGAAGCATGAGTAGTTTACCATAGACCTAAGGGTCCATAGCTAGTAGCTAGATGGCTTCTTCTCTCTCTTGGATCTTCAATACAATGTTCTCCTTGATGTTCTTGGAGTTCTATACTATGTAATATTCTTTTGTGGTGCATTTATTGAGATCCGATGAATTGTGGATTTATAATCAGATTATCTATGAATATTATTTGACTCTTCTCTGAACTCCTTTATGCATGATTAAGATATCTTTGTATTTCTCTTCGAACTATCGGTTTGGTTTGGCCAACTAGATTGGTTTTTCTTGCAATGGGAGAGGTGCTTAGTTTTGGGTTCAATCTTGTGGTGTCCTATTGCATTGTTGCCATCGAGGATACAAAAATGGGGTTTATGTCATATTGCTTGAGTTTATCCCTCTACATCATGTCATCTTACTAAAAGCGTTGCTCTGTTCTTATGAACTTAATACTCTAGATGCAGGCATGAGTCGGTCGATGTGTGGAGTAATAGTAGTACCTGCAGAATCGTTTCCGTCTACTTGGCACGGACATGATGCCTATATTCATGATCATTGCCTTAGATATCGTCATAACTATGTGCTTTTCTATCAATTTATCAATAGTAATTTGTTTACCCACCGTATCCTTTCCTTCAAGAGAGAAGCCTCTAGTGAAACCTATGGCCCCCGGGTCTATTTTCCATCATATATTTTTCGATCTATAAACCAAAAAAAATATCCAAAAATACCTTGCGGCAATTTATTTACATTTACTTTAGTTTGCTCTTTTGTTTATCTTTTATACCTATCTCTATTAGATCCCACTCTTGTTCGTGACCGTGAAGGGATTGACAACCTCTTTTTCGTGTTGTGTGCAAGTGTTTGTTAGTTTGTACAGGTGCATATATTGGGGACTTGTTTGTGCCTCCTACTGGATTGATACCTTGGTTCTCAACTGAGGGAAATACTTATCTCTACTTTGCTGCATCACCCTTTCCTCTTCAAGGGAAAAATTAATGCAAGCTCAAGAAGTAGCAATGGTCAATCTTATGTGGTTGACCTTCCAATAATAAGCAAGCATCCAAGTATTTTGGACCTTAAAAAACCGAGGAGAGTGTTGGTGTGCTCCCTTACTGCTTTGTGTTGCCAAAGGAGAGCAAGATTCATCGAGTATTTCATGTATCACACTTGTGAACTTTTATTCAACCAAAACATTAGGTTTCTTTTGATCTTCATTCTCATCAATTTCGTTTAGTTGTGCTGCAGCAAATAGTTTGGAAGAACAACAATCACTTTATTGCACAAAGATTGATTCATTTGAGTGATGGTTCTGATGTAACTGCTACGTTTGAAGATTTGGATACTCTTCATCAGAAGTTCTCGTGCATATCAGCTTGAGGGCAAGCCATTACTCAAGAACGGGGGATTGCCAACAGTTGTCCATTTGCAAACCCAGGACCCACTAACGAGCAGATCAAGGCCCGGTTCAAGTGAGATAGAAAGGAGCCCAACTGGCTTGCATGCCTGAACTAGGTCCGTCGACACTTGTATACAAATAGACTAGCTGTAGCTCATGTGTGCTTGGAATGGAAGGATAGAAATTGGTTGGACTAACTTGTAATTAAGACATGACATGGGGGGGGGGGTACTACGTGACACATGTGGTAAACAATTGAAACTATTCAAAAAGACATAATATGGGGGTGGACGGGTGGAATGCAGATCTTCTAGCCTTTTTTCTCATCTCAATCCAAATTCCTAGCTATTGTTCCTTCCCAGCCTCATTCCTATATAGATCCATAAGTGATATCCTCACATGACACTTGCCTGCATGAGCGGCATGTGCACCGGCGCGAGATGGATGGTGTAGAAAAGTAGACGAGGGGCCACGACCATGGGAGGGCGGGCACTTGGTGGGGGAGGACTGAGGGGAGCTCTAGGAGTGGACGACGGCCAGGAGCACGAGGGCGAGCGACTGCTTCGGGATGGACGATGGTGGCGATTTTTTCCAGGAAATTGATGGGATGGGGAGGAGCGAGGAGGTTCATGGCAGATGGGGGCATGAGATGTGTGTTCCTGGTCGTTGCCTTTTGCATGCCATGTGCGCAGGTGGCCGGATCGTGGGGGCGCAGATTGATTGAACCATCTCGTTTGTTAAGTCGGGGTTTTTTCCTACATGGATCACACGATATGGGGGGGGGGGGAGGGGAGTCGCGATCGCACGAGGCGGGCGAGTAGCAAGGTTGAACCATCAGAAATGAAGGATAGGATTTGATTGGACTAGTGAGGTTGAATGGGTGGCATGTGGCTCTAGCCTTTTCTCTTATGTCAATCCGAAAATCCTAGTTGTTCTACCTTTCCGACCGTAATCATAACTAGATCTGTAAGAGAAAGTGCATGGATGAACCCATGGGCATATGAATCCACTTTGAAAAACTCATTTGTAAATGCCAAAAAATTCTAGAAAAAGTCTCTCTCGTGCATCTTCCCATTCTATGTGCGCTCAAAAAGTTTTGCTAAAAAATAATATTTTCTTTCGCCCGTGCAAAAAAACGACACAAAAATGTGTCGTGAAGCACTATTTAGGAGTACTGAAATTTGTCTTTTTGTGGAGGCAAAACAAAAAGAGATTTTTTCACAAAGAGTTGTGCCGCGCACACATGTTATGAAGATGTATGCGTGAAATTTTCTTTAACATTTTTAGACATTTTAAAACATATTTAAAATGCATTTTTTGGAAAATGGGTTCAGATGGCCATGGGTTCAGCACGTTCACACGCGATTCGTAAGGGCTATCCTCACAATATGATACTTGTTGCTACCAGCTTTAGGGCATCTCCAACCGCAACCCGTAAAAAATCTCCCGCATCCTCTGCAGACAAGGTGACTAATCCGCGGACATGAATGTCGAAGGTCAACATCCAACACTAGTCGCATACATTTCAAACTATTTCTCAACAAACCGGATGAAATTCATGCAAACACGGTCGGATTTTCGTACAAACGTGATGAATTTCATACAAGCATGGCGAATTAACTACATTTCAAACATTTAGAATAAAAAAGACCCGCCCCTAAACCTTTCCTACAGCAGCGGCATCCAGCGTCCAAGCCCGTGTCGTCCTCCTTCCACTATCTCTATGAGCACAAGCAATAAGACCGATGAATTGAATGTGTGGTATCCGGCAAGGAAGAATAGAACACGGGAGATAGACCGGCCCACATGAGACACAAGCCACCGACAAGGACAACACCCCCTCCATGGCAACGTTGAACTGCGCATGCGCATCCACCTGCTCCATTGTGAAGCCAGCATGCACAAGAGGCGTAGGAGCCAGGGCGGAGTCGCTGGAGCCTGTCTCCATTGTGGTGTTGTCCTCGTCGTCGGCGACCTCAGGCAAGCTGTGCGGCAAGACGGCCTCAACCCACCTAGCACGGCGGCTATGCCAGGCGGCGGCAAGGGCGGCCACTGCATGCTTCATCTCTGGCTATAGATTGTCCCACCGTGCTTTCCCACTGGCAATCAGTGTCAAAACCGATAGACCTCAGGGTAGGGGGCCCTGAGCTGTGGATCTGGGATTGATGAGGAACAAGGGACGACGAACACACTGTTTACCCAGGTTCGGGCCCTCTCAAGAGGTAATACCCAACGTCCTACTTGATTGTATTGGATGTATAGTAGGTTTATAGAGTAGATCTACCTTGAGATCAGACGAGCTAAAGCCTAAGGCGATGAGGTGATGAATATAGCTCTAGCCCTAAAGACTACAACCCTTGGTTTATATAGACACCGGTAGGGTTAGGGTTACTAGAGATAGATTACAATAAGGGATAAAGAGATCCTGCCTATCCTTAACTTTGAGGGCACACCACGTCTTCATTGACCTCCCATCGTTATGCGGCTTCACCAGCCCAAGAAATATTCAATGGGCCGGTACCCCGAGGACCCCTTAATCCATAGCTCCCTCAGTAGCCCCGAAGTTGCCTCCAACACCAAGGCTTGTACCGGCATCCGCTCATCCAACAGTATCCGGCTTGCGAGGCGAGTTCTTTAGTGTGCTTTGTTCATGTCCGGAGCCAAGTGATGTTCAGAATCTGAAATGGTAGTTTTACTTAACAACGAAGGCAAAAAGCCGTTCGGGTGTAAATAGTGCGTTCATATGACAACTTTTTCTCCTTCAGCAAAAAGTCACGTCCAGCCATAACACCGAGCTGTCAGTATTTCTCCGAGCGTGACTCGAGGCCCACCCACATTTGATATGTCTCATCAAGGTGGGGATCGTGCCCCGCCTTTCAGGGGATATGATCAATGATTTCGATTCCCCTTCCCGCAGATAATGTTGCGAGCTTATCGGAAAGCGGAGAAGACAACGACATGGAAAAAGGAAATGTCGGCCTATCAACAACCTATAAATGGGGAGCTACAACAGTCAACATCCCACGCCTTCTTCCACCTTCCACTCACGCAGATCCTTAGAGCTCTAGTGCCCCCTCTTCTCCACTTCTCCAGCAAATCCCACCCCATCTCCAGTCATGCCGGATCCGGTGCCAACGGGAAGTGGGAGGCCTCCATCGTAACCGAAGGTGACATCGTGAAGCTGAAGCAGGTCGACTATTTGTCGGCCACCATTGCCCATCGGGCCCCTGAAGAGGGCCAGATCATCCCTACACCCCATCTGGTCGAAAGGGGCGTATTGTGGCACCCCGACTCAGAGAGACCGGAACACCCCGTATTCCAGCCCAAAGATCGAGGTATGTCTCTGGAATACGACACTGCTTGGCATAGAACAAATAAGCTCTTTATTAAAATTGATAGGTATAGAAGGGGATTACATTGGCACGAGGACACTAAGCCTGCCAAGGTTGCTCTATGCAAGTAGCAGAACAACACATAGCAGTGGAATAACTTCTAGCAGCGGAACAACAATGACGATGGTGAACTCCACTCCGCAGTGACTCTAGCTGGGACACGATCTAGCTAGCACGAACTGTAACCTTGGCAAGCAATCAATCATGGCATCACCTGCGATCTGGAATGACACGTCAGGTTAGTACATTGAATGTACTTGCAAGCTCACATCAGCCAAAAGCAATCAAGACAAGCAACAGCATGTCATTAACATGTTAAAGCAATGATGGATATGATACCACTAGAACATTATAAGCATGGTGTGAACATGTTGAACATAACACATCTAGCATCACATGGAATGAGCATGGCAATGTTACCCATGATATGCACAAAATGATACTAGCATGTAGCATACTTAACATGATCCACTTACTTTGTTCGGGGTTACCTCGTAACCACCACATATACTACTTACCATCGTGGAAATCACACGATTACCTCAAGATCAAATCAAGCCTGATATTAACAATACCGTAGTAATCATTACATGACCACAAGGAGCTTGATCCTTACCCGTGATTACCGCATAACACCACAAACATCAACCAGCTTCGGTATCCATGATACCACTGTGATCCTCTCACGATCACATAAGGATCAACCAACTTCTTTCCTCATCGAACCAGGGTTATAATTAAGCAAGTTATTATTTTTGTTGACCCATAATGTGGCCTACTACGAACTGGGCCCTTATACGTGGGCATGACTATCGATAGATTAAACACTCTGTAGGGGTTAGCACACTATACCCACACAACGGAACCCATGGCCTCGTATTCCCATTCGGGTTGACCAACGATGTTCCGAAAAAACCAATCTATTTCCATGACACTCTCCCGACCACTACAACAAACTCACCTTTGGGCTAAGTCATGGGTGGCCCCGATGTCACCTCATGACATCCAACGGCCACCGTCGTGGCAACACAAAAACGGTCCCAAACGGGGACAAGAGCGCTCAAACCAACACATGCACACAAGGCTTATTTCCGCCTACCTAATTAGGGTAGCGCGTGCCCATAAACTTCCCTAGTTGGAGGCACCAACGAGAGTCATGAAAATAAACCCAATCAGGCCCCCCATAAAGGCAAGTGTGGCTGCATTGGTTAGCTCGATTCGATGGCACTATGACTCAACCAACAGATGTTCAAGTTTGAATACTGTCCGGTTAAGCTTGAAAAGTAAATAGCTGAGCCATGATAACATGATGAAATAATAATGCACATGAGCATGATATCAACATAAGCATGGATGGGAAGCATAACCATTTAACATGTCAACAAAAATAAATCATTTACTCTAGTAGCTGCAGATGAGCATGGCATACCGAGCACAAGTATAACGCTACGCATGAGCATGGCATGACCACTCGTATCAACAATAAATACCAGAATAGAGCATGCTAATATTAGTACTCATTTAACCCAATAGATGAAAATGATCAAGGCATAAAGATAAGCATGGATTCACAAGCATATATAAAGCACTCACAAAATATTAGCATGCACAAAGTATTTTATTGTTTAATTAGAAAACCAATACTACTGCAAGGCTATCATGCAAGTGGGTGTCGTGGCTTGCGTGAAGATGAAGAATACTCCGGGAAGAAGTGCGGAAAGCCCGCGAAAAGATTTGTTAGAAACACTTCTCTCTCGAAGGGGGCTGATTAGATGCAAGGGCAAAATGGTCATCTTCATAGTGTGAAAACCTCACGAAAATGATACCACCAGATAGAGCTCGACGAGACGAAGAAGTGGGCTCTGGAATCACCTCATTCGGAGTTAGGGTTGCGGAGATACGAACGAAAGAAGAAAAGGGACTAATTTGCAAAAATTCCTTCGCAAACAAGTCCTTGGCATCTGAAAACAGAAAGCACCTTCGGAGCAAATACGCTTTCCGCACAAGAAAACACATTCTGAGCAGAAGTAGAACAAAAGTACGCTTTCCCTGAAAGAAAATGCATTCGACGGAATACGTCTTCACTTACTCAGCGCGGGCCGGGGCTAGTCAACGCCTAGGAGAATTACACGTGGGCCCAACGGGATCTCTCTCTCCTCCCGCTTCCTTCTTCCTCATGTCGCCCCCTCGACAGAAAACAGAGGAGGAGCAGGGGAGGGACTCGGCCAGCGCCGACATGCTACCTCTGGCCACCCCCAGCCCAGACAGAGGCACCAACGAGGACAGGAAGGGGCGCCGCATCCACCTGGCCTGGTCGCGGGCGCCGGGGAGGGGCGGAGCATGAGGTGGCCGCGGCGGCAGAGAGCAACGACGGCGACCAAGGTTGGGGAGGCAAGGCCAAAGCAGTACGGGTGACGAATGGAGGTGTTGAGGAGGGTCGTCGGAGCACGGGGAAGCTCGTGGAGAGGTCAGGGAGTGTAGGGGAGGCTCAGGTGGCCGGATTTAAGTGGTGGTCGATGGCGGCCATGGAGGGGAGAGGAGCGGGCAGCGAGCTCCACTGGTCGGGGAGGGTGTCGGTGTCAAAACCGGCGGATCTCGGGTAGGCCCCCCCCCCCCGAACTGTGCGTCTAAGGCTAATGGTAACAGGGGGCGGGGGACACGATGTTTACCCAGGTTCGGGCCCTCTCTATGGAGGTAATACACTACTTCCTGCTTGATTGATCTTGATGATATGAGTATTACAAGAGTTAATCTACCATGAGATCGTAGAGGCTAGCCATAGAAGCTAGCCTATGATTATGATTGTCCTTGTCCCACGGACTAAACCCTCTGGTTTATATAGACACCGGAGGGGGCTAGGGTTACACAGAGTTGGTTACAGAGAAGGGAATCTACACATCCAAATCGCCAAGCTTGCCTTCCACGCAAAGGTGAGTCCCACCCAGACACAAGACGAAGTCTTCTATCTTGTATCTTCATAGCCCAACAGTCCGGCATACACATATAGTATGGTTGTCCGAGGACCCCTTAATCCAGGACTCCCTCAGTAGCCCCTGAACTAGGCTTCAACGACGGTTGAGTCCGGCGCGCAGATTGTCTTCGGCATTTCAAGGCGGGTTCCTTCTCCGAATACTCCAAAGTAGATCTTGAACACAAGAATCATGTCCGCCTCTGCAAAATAAATTCCACATACCACCGTAGAGAGTATAATATTCCACGAGTTTGATCCGCTGACAGCTTCTTCATAGCGTGACATCACGCCGCGGCCCGGTTATTATTCGAACCATTTTCCCGACCTGGTACTACACGTTTCAGGAGGCGGTTCTATTGGCATGTCTTGTTGAAGCAGAGATCGTGTCCCCTTATTACGGTAACCCAACCGTGCCATTAGCATGGCGCTTGGGGAATAAGCAAGTTTTTAGGGCAAGTGGGGAGGCGCATGATTTCTGTTGCCTTTGTAAAGGGATAAGGATTCCCCTTCTTCACCCATGCCTTCTCCTTCCTCAGCTTACTCTCTCTCTCTCTCTCTCTCTCTCTCTCTCTCTCGCTCCAGTGCCCAAGCATTCGCCTTCTCCGCCCACAAAAGCGTTCTGAAAATGTCCGGATCCGGAGCTAGAGGCAAGTGGATGGCCTCCACTGTCCAGGAGAAGGATATAAAGAAACTTTGGGAGGCCGGGTATCTGGCCAAGAAGATCGGGCACCATCTTCTGACGGCGGGACATATCGTCCCTACCCCAGAACCCCATGAGAGGGTTGTATTCCTCCCTCACTTCGTCTGCGAGCTGGGGTTTCCCCTCCACCCATTTGTTCGCGGCCTTATGTATTACTACGGGATCGATTTCCATGATCTATCCCCCAATTCTTTCCTCAACATCTCGACATTCATCATCATGTGCGAGGCCTTCCTCCGCGTCTCTCCACACCTCGAACTGTGGCTGAAGATTTTCAATGTGAAGCCCAAGGTGGTGAGCGGTGAGCACGCCGAGTGCGAAGGCGCCATGGTGAGCAAGATGCCCAATGTCAAATGGCCATCAGGTACATTCAATGAGTCCGTCAAAGGATGGCAACAACAGTGGTTCTATGTCACTGAGCCACGTGGCACAAAATGGGCCGCGGCTCCCGAATTTCGATCCGGAGCCCCATTGTGGCTTACGTCCTGGCCCGAGAAGGGCCCAGACTGGTCTTCGCCAGACGAGTTGGCGGTGCTCCAGGTGCGTATCAAGAGCATGGAAGACAAGAACATCAAACTTGTCGATGTAGTCCAGGTGATGTTAGTTTGCCGGATTCTCCCATGCCAATGTAGGGCTTGCAATTTATGGGAATTCGACCCGAACAAGCACCAGACCCTGCGGGATTTCATCGGCACAACGCACGAAGACATCTGGAAGGTGCTCTTCAAGTCCGGCAAACCGTGGTCGGACTCAGCCAAGGACCGCGGGTACCAATTGTCCCGTCCCGCAAGTTCGGTAAGTTTTCGTATGCTGGCAATGTGTATGCTTTATTCGCATACCCTGAGGGAAATGCCTAATATATTTTACAACAATTCTCCTAGGGCTGGACGAAGAAGGCAGAGCAGATCTATTGTCTGGCCCCGCTGCCAGAAGAACAAGCCGGACCACTTCTGATGAAATTGCTGGTCCCGGCGCCTTACAAGGCGCCGAAGAAGGAGGCTGGGAAGGAGGCCAAAGAGACCAGGGGTGGCCTTCATCGCAAGGGTACTTCGGACATGGTATCCAAAGACTCTGAGGCCCGTTCCTCCTCCGAAGAGGACGAGGAAGAGGTGGAGGAAGGCCAACCCCCCCAGCAAGGGGGAGAAATAAGAGGACGACCTCCACATGTTTGGAGGCCGAATCGTCTAAGAAGGGGAAAGCCTCCCTTCCGGACGAATTCACCACCGCCACCGACAACAGCCTAGAGTGGGATTCCAGGATCATGCCCCTGGCTAAATCGTGAGAACATAAAACCCGGACACATTTATATATCCAGACTCACTATCATATAGCGTTAATGTATTGAGTTACGCATTTTGCAGTCCTGCCAGGTCCCACGTCGAGCAATCCTCATCGGAGGATTCACTAGGCTCGGATGCGATGGACAGTGGGACTCCCCCGACGGCCTCCTACCCCAAACACATGGACAACACCGAGGTGTCACCCCAAAGGGGCCCAAGCCAAGGAGGAGCTGGGGAGACCGTCAAGGCGGTGCCAGAGGGTCAAACCTCAGCAACCAGACACATGGGGGAGGAGACCCCCACGAATACTGACGGCGGGGGCCATCTTGAATTTGGCCCCTAGCCAGACGCAGTTCCGGACACCAACACGGCTCCGGATTCAGGCATGCAACCTCCTTCAACAGAAGGGGGTGCACCTATTCCACCGGCGACCTCTGTCCAGCCAGAGGTGCCGGATACATTATCGGCAGCGCTGAAGAACGCTTCCATCATTGAAGAACACCATGCCCTTATGGGTGCGGTGATTGAGAAGATTCAGTCTGCCGAAAGCGGGCTGACTGAAGCCTGCATCAGCCTTCTAATAGGCTGTCACATCCCTAGTTCTGACAATGCCTAGTGCATGCATTAGAGTGTTACATCATGTTTAAATTTCATTTAAACCTGAGATGGGGATTGACTAAGCCCTAACACCAAATGAATTCAACTAGGGTCAAAATAAAACCTTTTTCATTGAACTCAAAATGTCCTCTAAAAATGTTCAACATTTCTGGTTTGAGGTGGAAGCATCTACCAAAAATGATTTATATTTTTGCAGGGCATATTTGGTCACTGAATTAAACCATATTGTATTTGACTTTGGGCATTTAAATACTATAAATAATTTAAATGTTCAAATAAATGTTGGAAAATTGTTAGGGGTCACTGAAATAATTCAGAAAACACCCATAACTGTTTCCAGGATTTTATAAAATGATTTGATATTTTAAATCAAATCAAAAACAAATTGCAGAAAATAGAAAAGATAAAACAGAACAGAATTATAAAAGAGAGAGAGAAAGACCCGTACCTGGGCCACTTACCTGTAGCCGGCCCAGCTCCCCCACCTGGCCGGCCCAGCCACCTCCTCCCCCTTGTCATCTTCCTCCCCTCGCACCGAAGCAGCTCGGTGGCGAGCGCCGATGCCGCCTCGGCCACCTCCTGCTTCCACCGAGGCGTTCCCGAGCCTCCCCCTCACGCCACGCACTTCCCCTCGCCCCTGCACCTCCCCTCTCTTCCCCTGGACCTCGTTCCCTCCTCCGTTTTCCTCCCTGCACGCTCCCGAGCGGAGCTCGTCGTCGCCGACGCCGTTCGCCGTAGCCACCGTGCTCCTCACTGCCACCCGAAGTACCCAGGAGATCCGCCTCGACTACCTCTTCCTCCTCGCCGAGAAGCGCACCGTGGGAGCCCCTGCAACGTCGCCACCGCCGTCTTCTTCAACCTCGGGACCGCCGGCCATCTTCATCAAATTCGTCGGCTCCGGTGCCTCCCCGAGCTCCCCGAGGCCACCGTCGCAACCCCTGTGAGCTACTCTTCCATTCCCCCTCCTCCTCGCGCTCGTTCCCGTACCCTAGCCGCCTTTTCACCGGAGCTGATTGCTCCTCGCCGCCGGCCATGGCGTGGCCGTGGCCACAGCCACCGCAGCTCGCTCCTGAGCCCACCCAAGTGCTCACCGCAACCTCAGGAACCCAAAGCACTTAACCATTCGTCCTCCCGTGCACTGCAGCGCCGGTCCCGCGAAACCCCGAGCTCCGGCCGCCGCCTCGGGCTCCATTCCGGCGAACCCCGGCCACCCCCGCACCTCCCGTTGGTCCCCCTAGATGCGCATGGGCGCGGGCTACCTCCTGGTGCCCTTGGCGCGTCGATCCGATGCCCTAGCGCAAGTCCGGCGCTCCCCCGCCGTGCGGAATGGTCGCCGCCGGCGAAACTCCGGCGACCGCCGATGTGGCACGCCTAATTAGCACTAATGACCACACTAGACACCCCCACAGCCACTGACAGTGGGCCCCACCCCTGGTCAAACCCCAGTCAGCGCTGGGTTTGACCGGGATTAGCTCCTGTGTCACTGACGTGTGGACCCCACACGTCAGGTTTGACCTGGACGGCGCCCGTTGACCTGCTGACGTCATGCCAACGTCATGCTGACGCAATATTCATTTTCTGGAATTTAGTTTATTTTATTATATTCAGAAAATTCCAGAAAATGCCCTAAACTTCAATAAATCATAGAAAATTAACCGTAACTCCAAATTAAATAAATTATATATGAAAAATTATCAGAAAAATTCAAGGAATCCATCTGTACCATTTTCATGCATGTTAGAACAACTTATCACTACTGTTTAGGGCAAATGAAGTGAATGGCATTTGAATAATCACATATGGAGTTTGAATTTGAATCTTGTATTCAAACCAACTTCATTTAATCCGTTGCTAGTTGCATTAGCCCAAAACACATTCATTTTGCCATGTCATGATCATGCATCATATTGTGCATTGCATTGATTGTATTTCTTCTTGTTGCCGGTATCTGTTCCATCCCGGTAGACGATGTCCGACGTTGTGATCGTTGACACTGATGAAGACTCAATGTTATCTTCAGAAGTGCCAGGCAAGCAAAACCCCCTTGTTCATTCCGATAAAATCCCACTCTCTCGCTCCTGCTCTCTTTTACTGCATTAGGACAACAACGACATATTTGATACTTGCTGCGGTAGCTGAACCCATTTATCCTTTGCATGACCTGTCATTGTCACAGTAAATAGATGAAACCCACTAGCATGAGTAGGAGTTGTTTGAGCCCTGATGTGCCTACTCATTCATGTTTGTTCGTCATGCCTGCTACTGCTTAGAGTTGAGTCAGGTCTGATTCATCGGGGATGAATCAGAGGCGTGTGAACATGTCCCCATGTGTGTGAGCTAAGTGTGTGAACACGATTTGGTAAAGGTAGCGGTGAGAGGCCATGTAGGAGTACATGGTGGGTTGTCTCATTGCAGCCGTCCTTAGGAACTGAGTTCTGTGTTTGTGATCCATGACCAGCTACTACCACACATTGGAATGCTTAAGTGCCCCTCTCGACTTATTAATCAACATGATCTCTGTCCAGGAGTTGCAACTAGTTTCTGGCGTTTGTAGGTAGTGTTAGTAGTCTACCAAGTGGCACCCGGTACAAGTGGGCTTGGGACAGACTAGGCACAGTGGCACGGTGTACCAAGTGGCACCCGGTTGGTGGGCTTGGAAACCCTGCACACATCGTTTGGGGCCGTGAGCGACACCCCGGCCGGATCTCCTTGCGGATGGAACCCGAATAGGCGATAAACCTGGACTAGAGACTTGTTCGGTTAGTCAGGTCGTGGCCGACTCCCTCGCCCGGCTTCCGCTTGAAGGTTGCCGAGGTACATGACGTGTACAGGGCGGTAAGTGGCGAGAGCGTGTGTGAAGAAGTACACCCCTGCAGGGTTAACATCATCTATTCGAATAGCCGGATTCCTCGGATATGGAAACGTGGACCCCTTGTACAGTTCATAGACAAGTGAAAGTGGATACTCTAAAATACGCAAGATAAGCGTGAGTGCTATGGATGGCGTTCTCGTAGGGAGACGGAAGCGGATCCATAGTGGTGTATTGATATGGTGAATATGTGGACTCGTGTGCGCCACCTCAAAGAGTTACTTGCAGTCGTAGTTCAGGATAGCCACCGAGTCAAAGCTGGCTTGCTGCAGTCAAACTCCACCATCCCCTTTGTTGATAATGAGGCATATGTAGATAGATCTGATGTAAGTCTTGCTGGGTACATTTGTACTCACGTTTGCCCATTTTATGTTTTGCAGAGAGACTTCAGTCTCATTAGTAGTTCCGCGTGGACTTCGACGTTTAGCTTGATACCTCAGCTACGATCTTGTGCCCTCGGCAGGATCTGATAAATAGTCAGGCTTCTCAGCCCTTTTCATTATAGATGTCTGTACTCAGACATGATAGCTTCCGCTTGTGCTTTGACTTGTATGTTCTGATTGTTGGGTCATGAGACCCCTGTTTGTAATATCTCGCTCCCCGGAGCCTATTGATTAAAATATTTGAGTCGTAGAGTCATGTTGTGATGCCATGTTGTAGTTGCACATATCGAGCATATTGTGTGTATGTTATTGAAATGCTTGGTATGTGTGGGATCTGACAACCTAGTTGTTTATCCTTGGTAGCCTCTCTTACCGGGAAATGTCTCCTAGTGTTTCCACCGAGCCATGGTAGCTTGCTACTGCTCCGGAACACTTAGGCTGGCCGGCATGTGTCCTTCTTCGTTCCTGTGTCTGTCCCTTCGGGGAAATGTCACGCGATGAATACCGGAGTCCTGTTAGCCCGCTACAGCCCGGTTTACCGGAGTCCTGCTAGCCCAGTGCTGCAGCCTGGATTCACTCGCTGATGACCGACACGTTCGATGCTGGGTCATGGATGCCTGTCCCTGTAAGTCTGTGCCACTTTGGGTTTACGACTAGCCATGTCAGCCCGGGCTCCTTATCATATGGATGCTAGCGACGCTATCATATACGTGTGCCAAAAGGCGCAAACGGTCCCGGGCAAAGGTAAGGCGACACCCGTGGGAATACCGTGCGTGAGGCCGCAAAGTGATATGAGGTGTTACATGCTAGATCGATGTGGCATTGAGTCGGGGTCCTGACAGCGTTGGTATCAGAGCTTGACTGCCTGTAGGATTACCAAGCCAAACTGGTCGAAGTTGAGTCTAGAAATTCTTTAGTTATATAAGGGAATTGATTGTGGGATGGAACGTAAGGCTCTTTTACTCCTTATACCTCATGGCCTTCTGATCTGAGTCATCATCTTCTCTTCTACGGGGATTAAGAACTAGGCTATCTCTTCTTTCTATCAGGATCACGTGTTACTAATCCGTAGACTTATAGATTGTTGGACTTAAGCCTCGTTCAGTTCCTACTACTTCCGTATGTTAATTGTTGATCTCGAGACCTTGATATTGTGCTTCTGAGTGGTTATGCCACCATTTTTGTGAATGTCTCAAATCTTTTCTGAGCATTTACAGCCGTTATGCTGTCCGAGTCATCCCAGGTTTCTAAATAGTCTGATGCATTTGCAAAATCCTTCCTCCCGTTTCGATGTTCCTTTGGGCCAGATTACCACACTAATCGGTGAGTTGAGGTACTTCGTTACCTTGACATATATGTTGGAGATATTATTATGACCCTAGGTGTCTTAGGGGATCATCTAGTAATTAGCCAGGATTTGTGTTCCCAGTGTGATGATTCTGGCCATCATTCTCGAAAGCATCCCGTGATGCTACTTAGTAGTAGGTATTCTGCTCCTGGGTTCTTGAACCCGAGATTCACTCTACCTACTTCATGTTGTTAGTAATTGCTAGCTCCTTTAGGATATTAGTAACCTTGTGATAGTCCTCGAGGTCCGTGGTATTTCCTTCTTCCAATTACCATGAACCACTCTTGGCAGGAGTTCTTCTGGATTAAAAGATCACAATTAGAGTACTCTTGGGGAGATCTCCACTCATAAATCGTGACTCTGCCAGTTCTACCTTTCTGCATGGGTTATCCGGAAGAAATATGTTGAACTTGGTTCGACATACTAATCTATGCATCCACAACTCAGAAAGTTATATGTTCCTTTGAGTTGTTCTCTTTAGTTGCATTCTGACCCTCGTCTATCAATTGATAGTCAAGAGTATGCGTGCGTTCGTTCATCGATGCCTATGACTCTTGTGGTCTGTCAAGCCATTCCATTCTGGGATGACTAGGAGAAACAAACTCCAGTACCTCTTCCATATCTAGGATTGGGTCAAAGTAGTTGTATTCCGCAGATCAAATGCCAATCCAGCTTTTGGTTCTGCTCTACCTTGGAGTATTACATATTTTATATCGAGATTGTTATAGGAATTGCACATCATCCCATGAACTCTTGGTACAGTGATACTTCTTGCCATCACTGTTCATTCCTCGGCCCTCATGTTGATGCAACCGGAATACCGACAAATGAATTGTGATGTGTGAAATCAATACTGCTAGCAACTCTGTTGCTTGGTAGTTAAAGGATAATAACTTCATTCTTAGTATGTTGGTTTTCGAATCATCCTTCTAAGACTGATCGTGCTACCTAGTCCTTATTTCGGTGCACCCTTCGATTGATGAGTTAGGATCTTGTCAAGTCCTCACTCATCTGATCATATCGTCTTGCCCTCAAAAGCAAGATTGTTCTCGAGCTTAGTAACATACCGGTGGTTCGTGACTATCCAAATATCTTCTTGGAGGTGTTACCGGGTTGTCACCTGACCGCTATGTTGAGTTCGTGATCAAGTTGGGTTCTTGTGAACCACCTTCTCTCCAAGAATCGGTGTTAGATATCCCTGAGCTAGTTGGTTAAGCTAGACAACAACTTGGAGAGTTGGAAGATAAAAGCTTGTCTGACTTAGTTCGTTCCAAAGGGATATTCTTGTGTAGTGTGTGTTGAAGAAAGATGATATCTTCATCGATTGGTCCTTGTGATCAGTTGCTGGACCTATTGTCTTATCAATCCTTTGATTGAGTGTGGGCTATCGTCAAATCAAATCAGTACCAACGATGCTTGTAATGTTGTCTTATTCGTGGTTGATCCCTCGAGCATACACCATTACATCTTTGGTCTGACCAATGCTATCACCGTGTTCACTTAACTATGGAATTCCTTTTAAAAGGAAACCTAGATGAATTGTTGTTGAGCCCATTGACAACATCCTTATCTCCTCCATGATTTTGTTGAACATTAAGCTAGTGTTGGAAACTTTTGAAAGCATTTGTTCATGCTAGCTCATGAAGTATTTGTTTGATGAAAGGAGTGACTTCCTCTTATACACGTGCATTTGGTGAAAGTTGCCGCCGTGAATTTGAGAAAGTTAGTTTTGCTTCCTCTGGAATCATCCCAAGTCAGTCATGCATACGTGCGAAGTATTCTGTGATCTGGAGACTTGCAACCTTCATTCCATATGTGTTCCGAGCACACCAAGCCACTGATTGATTTGTTCAAGGAGAAGAAGTTCCTTCTTAAGAGCATGCCTTCTGCAAGGATTTTGATATCCTCGTTGATGGTTCCCCACCTGAACTCGGTAGTGTTTTATTATAAGACTACTACGTGGCCATGCTTGTCTGGGACAACGTGTTCACATGTTTGTAGCAGAACCAGCTCATGTTTTGGAGCTTGCTATCGTAGTTCATCTCCCGAGAATCCCGCAACGTTATCTCGTCGATTTGTGTTGCAAACTTTCATTTTTCTTCCTAGACTCGATGAGTCTGGAATATCCTGACACCAACCAGATCTGAATCTCAGGCAGATATGATGGTTTGGAACATTTCCCAAGAACTATAATATTGGTCCCTCGATAACCGGTAAAGTGGATGTCGTGGCCAGCACCACCCAGCCGAAGGACCTATTATTGTGGTATCTTGATTGAAGCAGTTGGCCACCTTCCCATAAGGACTTCGTAGGATTTACTTCCTAGTTGTGCCTTATGATTATTGTGTTCCCGAAGTCCGACCTTTTACTTGATGTTCTAGTTATCAAACCATATCTAGGAATGGGATACACTAGCACGTCAAGGAGAACATTAGAAGCGGAGTGCTAAATGTCTCTCGGTCGATCATCCAGATTTTATTTCCTTGGCCCCGCCAAGGGTGAAGTCTGAGAAGGTGTTATCCTCCTTTGCGTCTGCATCGTCCATCGCTATTCATCATGGTAGTATGTTGTGTTGTCAGCATCCTTGACACGGATGTTGGTAAAATCTTGATGATTATGGAAATGCTCAAGTTCTTGAGAGCACGCACAAGCGTTACGTGTTATCATCGGCTCTAACTGGGATTCCTCTCGGTTTCCTCGGCAATGCTATGACCTTTTCAAACAGTGAATCCACTCTCTATTGTTGGGTTCTTCCCTAGTTACCAGAATCATTCCCATCGTTTGCATTTTGTTCCCAGCTTGCACCGCCAATGTGCCATTCTACCATGGGTCTCTTCCATTTCCGGTGATAAGCAAATTCATCCATTGCGTTGTCTTCAACAAGGTAATCCACATCATCCAAGTCTGAGTATGCCATTCTACTGACCCCCTCCAAACGATCGCTCGAGAATTGTCTTAGGCTGGTTTAAAGAGTTTCAATGATCTTTGAATCAAAGGTAATTCTTTTTGCCACTTAAGGGGAGATATCTACGAGTCACGGTTCCGAAGGTGTCTCGTTGTGGTTTCATGGCAACTCAACTCCTCGCTACGTTGACAATCGATTACCACCTTCTTAAGCGTGAAATTGTTGTCTACCTAGTGAACCTTCGTCATCCGTTTCTTTCCACCCCTCTTGATGTGTATCTCGTGTCTCAACCCGAGAGATGGTCCTATGTCTCATTCCGTGAGTTGTTCGATCTTCGAGAAGATCGACCCTTCTAGAGTCTCCTTCTTCCCTCCATGTCATGTTGGCAGGATTTCTCAGAGCAAGACATCAAGACAATGATGGTGAATGAATCAACGTTCAACTGAAGTGCACCCTGGATCGTGAAGACTATACTAGTTGCGTTTACCCCTCACTTTACCCTACGCTTGAATCTCGAGACGAGATTCTTGTTTAGTGGGGGTGAGTTGTCACATCCCTAGTTCTGACAATGCCTAGTGCATGCATTAGAGTGTTACATCATGTTTAAATTTCATTTAAAACCTGAGATGGGGATTGACTAAGCCCTAACACCAAATGAATTCAACTAGGGTCAAAATAAAACCTTTTTCATTGAACTCAAAATGTCCTCTAAAAATGTTCAACATTTCTGGTTTGAGGTGGAAGCATCTACCAAAAATGATTTATATTTTTGCAGGGCATATTTGGTCACTGAATTAAACCATATTGTATTTGACTTTGGGCATTTAAATACTATAAATAATTTAAATGTTCAAATAAATGTTGGAAAATTGTTAGGGGTCACTGAAATAATTCAGAAAACACCCATAACTGTTTCCAGGATTTTATAAAATGATTTGATATTTTAAATCAAATCAAAAAAAACAAATTGCAGAAAATAGAAAAGATAAAACAGAACAGAATTATAAAAGAGAGAGAGAAAGACCCGTACCTGGGCCACTTACCTGTAGCCGGCCCAGCTCCCCCACCTGGCCGGCCCAGCCCACCTCCTCCCCCTTGTCATCTTCCTCCCCTCGCACCGAAGCAGCTCGGTGGCGAGCGCCGATGCCGCCTCGGCCACCTCCTGCTTCCACCGAGGCGTTCCCGAGCCTCCCCCTCACGCCACGCACTTCCCCTCGCCCCTGCACCTCCCCTCTCTTCCCCTGGACCCCGTTCCCTCCTCCGTTTTCCTCCCTGCACGCTCCCGAGCGGAGCTCGTCGTCGCCGACGCCGTTCGCCGTAGCCACCGTGCTCCTCACTGCCACCCGAAGTACCCAGGAGATCCGCCTCGACTACCTCTTCCTCCTCGCCGAGAAGCGCACCGTGGGAGCCCCTGCAACGTCGCCACCGCCGTCTTCTTCAACCTCGGGACCGCCGGCCATCTTCGTCAAATTCGTCGGCTCCGGTGCCTCCCCGAGCTCCCCGAGGCCACCGTCGCAACCCCTGTGAGCTACTCTTCCATTCCCCCTCCTCCTCGCGCTCGTTCCCGTACCCTAGCCGCCTTTTCACCGGAGCCGATTGCTCCTCGCCGCCGGCCATGGCGTGGCCGTGGCCACAGCCACCGCAGCTCGCTCCTGAGCCCACCCAAGTGCTCACCGCAACCTCAGGAACCCAAAGCACTTAACCATTCGTCCTCCCGTGCACTGCAGCGCCGGTCCCGCGAAACCCCGAGCTCCGGCCGCCGCCTCGGGCTCCATTCCGGACGAACCCCGGCCACCCCCGCACCTCCCGTTGGTCCCCCTAGATGCGCACGGGCGTGGGCTACCTCCTGGTGCCCTTGGCGCGTCGATCCGATGCCCTAGCGCAAGTCCGGCGCTCCCCCGCCGTGCGGAATGGTCGCCGCCGGCGAAACTCCGGCGACCGCCGATGTGGCACGCCTAATTAGCACTAATGACCACACTAGACACCCCCACAGCCACTGACAGTGGGCCCCACCCCTGGTCAAACCCCAGTCAGCGCTGGGTTTGACCGGGATTAGCTCCTGTGTCACTGACGTGTGGACCCCACACGTCAGGTTTGACCTGGACGGCGCCCGTTGACCTGCTGACGTCATGCCAACGTCATGCTGACGCAATATTCATTTTCTGGAATTTAGTTTATTTTATTATATTCAGAAAATTCCAGAAAATGCCCTAAACTTCAATAAATCATAGAAAATTAACCGTAACTCCAAATTAAATAAATTATATATGAAAAATTATCAGAAAAATTCAAGGAATCCATCTGTACCATTTTCATGCATGTTAGAACAACTTATCACTACTGTTTAGGGCAAATGAAGTGAATGGCATTTGAATAATCACATATGGAGTTTGAATTTGAATCTTGTATTCAAACCAACTTCATTTAATCCGTTGCTAGTTGCATTAGCCCAAAACACATTCATTTTGCCATGTCATGATCATGCATCATATTGTGCATTGCATTGATTGTATTTCTTCTTGTTGCCGGTATCTGTTCCATCCCGGTAGACGATGTCCGACGTTGTGATCGTTGACACTGATGAAGACTCAATGTTATCTTCAGAAGTGCCAGGCAAGCAAAACCCCCTTGTTCATTCCGATAAAATCCCACTCTCTCGCTCCTGCTCTCTTTTACTGCATTAGGACAACAACGACATATTTGATACTTGCTGCGGTAGCTGAACCCATTTATCCTTTGCATGACCTGTCATTGTCACAGTAAATAGATGAAACCCACTAGCATGAGTAGGAGTTGTTTGAGCCCTGATGTGCCTACTCATTCATGTTTGTTCGTCATGCCTGCTACTGCTTAGAGTTGAGTCAGGTCTGATTCATCGGGGATGGATCAGAGGCGTGTGAACATGTCCCCATGTGTGTGAGCTAAGTGTGTGAACACGATTTGGTAAAGGTAGCGGTGAGAGGCCATGTAGGAGTACATGGTGGGTTGTCTCATTGCAGCCGTCCTTAGGAACTGAGTTCTGTGTTTGTGATCCATGACCAGCTACTACCACACATTGGAATGCTTAAGTGCCCCTCTCGACTTATTAATCAACATGATCTCTGTCCAGGAGTTGCAACTAGTTTCTGGCGTTTGTAGGTAGTGTTAGTAGTCTACCAAGTGGCACCCGGTACAAGTGGGCTTGGGACAGACTAGGCACAGTGGCACGGTGTACCAAGTGGCACCCGGTTGGTGGGCTTGGGAACCCTGCACACATCGTTTGGGGCCGTGAGCGACACCCCGGCCGGATCTCCTTGCGGATGGAACCCGAATAGGCGATAAACCTGGACTAGAGACTTGTTCGGTTAGTCAGGTCGTGGCCGACTCCCTCGCCCGGCTTCCGCTTGAAGGTTGCCGAGGTACATGACGTGTACAGGGCGGTAAGTGGCGAGAGCGTGTGTGAAGAAGTACACCCCTGCAGGGTTAACATCATCTATTCGAATAGCCGGATTCCTCGGATATGGAAACGTGGACCCCTTGTACAGTTCATAGACAAGTGAAAGTGGATACTCTAAAATACGCAAGATAAGCGTGAGTGCTATGGATGGCGTTCTCGTAGGGAGACGGAAGCGGATCCATAGTGGTGTATTGATATGGTGAATATGTGGACTCGTGTGCGCCACCTCAAAGAGTTACTTGCAGTCGTAGTTCAGGATAGCCACCGAGTCAAAGCTGGCTTGCTGCAGTCAAACTCCACCATCCCCTTTGTTGATAATGAGGCATATGTAGATAGATCTGATGTAAGTCTTGCTGGGTACATTTGTACTCACGTTTGCCCATTTTATGTTTTGCAGAGAGACTTCAGTCTCATTAGTAGTTCCGCGTGGACTTCGACGTTTAGCTTGATACCTCAGCTACGATCTTGTGCCCTCGGCAGGATCTGATAAATAGTCAGGCTTCTCAGCCCTTTTCATTATAGATGTCTGTACTCAGACATGATAGCTTCCGCTTGTGCTTTGACTTGTATGTTCTGATTGTTGGGTCATGAGACCCCTGTTTGTAATATCTCGCTCCCCGGAGCCTATTGATTAAAATATTTGAGTCGTAGAGTCATGTTGTGATGCCATGTTGTAGTTGCACATATCGAGCATATTGTGTGTATGTTATTGAAATGCTTGATATGTGTGGGATCTGACAACCTAGTTGTTTATCCTTGGTAGCCTCTCTTACCGGGAAATGTCTCCTAGTGTTTCCACCGAGCCATGGTAGCTTGCTACTGCTCCGGAACACTTAGGCTGGCCGGCATGTGTCCTTCTTCGTTCCTGTGTCTGTCCCTTCGAGGAAATGTCACGCGATGAATACCGGAGTCCTGTTAGCCCGCTACAGCCCGGTTTACCGGAGTCCTGCTAGCCCAGTGCTGCAGCCTGGATTCACTCGCTGATGACCGACACGTTCGATGCTGGGTCATGGATGCCTGTCCCTGTAAGTATGTGCCACTTTGGGTTTACGACTAGCCATGTCAGCCCGGGCTCCTTATCATATGGATGCTAGCGACGCTATCATATACGTGTGCCAAAAGGCGCAAACGGTCCCGGGCAAAGGTAAGGCGACACCCGTGGGAGTACCGTGCGTGAGGCCGCAAAGTGATATGAGGTGTTACATGCTAGATCGATGTGGCATTGAGTCGGGGTTCTGACATAGGCTTTGAGGTTAGTGGTGAGGTTTAAAGAGTGTCATAGTATAGATAATAGCCCTTGATACACTGTTCTGTGTTCGAAAAGAAAAGCCGGACAGAGGATCAAATATATGCTCGCACGAGACTTACCATGCAATACCTTTTTTTAAGCAGGCATCTTTATTGACTGCCACCTCTCATACTGTGGAAGTCTCCGGACTGAAGCAGAGTCTGGAGCGGGCCAAAAAAGAGCTCGGCCAAGTGAAGAAGCAGTCGGAGGATAACCAAGGTATGCAAAACCTTGTTTGTATTCAGTACAAATGAATGATTGAATGTGACGAAAAATGTCATGATGTGTATCAGGAGCAACGACCGAAGTCGAGGCTCTTAAGAAGGCAGTGGCTGAGACCAAGAAGAAGGCAGCCAAGGAGCAGGCCATTCGTGAAAAGCACGAGGACAGGGTCATTGAAGTTCAACAAGAGCTCCAAGAGGCCATGAGGAGGTGCGAGACCTTGGAGCAGAGTTTGATGAATAAAGAATCCGAACTCACCAAGGCTCGGCAAGCCGCACACGATGCCTAGGGCAAAGCCCAAGGCGCCTCCAGGAAATCCAGGAGGCCAGCAAGATCGCGACGGGAAGGATTTTTCTATGCAAAGCAAGTGTATAAAGGAAAGATTCCTTTTACTGACCCGAATTCGGAGTTCTCCAGGGGCGTTTGCGGATCTGCTGCACAGCGTATCTGATGCCGCACAATTCTACCGAGGCGAAGAAGGGAGCTCTACGAAGAAGCTGTTTTGGTCGCAATATCTTGCGCCAGAACATCCAGCGCCCTTTGTCGATCAGCTGAAACAGATGGTCGAGCTGCATAGGGCGGCCGAACTAGCCATGAAGGATTTGATTATCTGGCTATGGCCCGCCGAGGTGATTCCCAGCAGCTACTTCGGGCTCGTTAAGCGGCTCGTTAGTGCCTGCCCTCGGCTTGACGCCATCAAGCGGTCGGTCTGTATTGAAGGTGCGTGAATGGCTTTTGCCCGCGCCAAGGTGCACTGGGCGAAGATGGATGGTGTAAAGCTGATGATCTAAGGACCGCCTGCAGGGAAGGAGCACCGCAAGCCCTAGTTGTATTATGACAGTGTCCTGGAGGGATCCCGCCTTGTGGCGGAGCAATGTGCCAAGGATATTATTTTCCCATGAATACATTCATGTTATCCTGTGATGTAATATGGAACAAGGTTGTTATGTAATATAATGCTTGTTATTTAAAAAAATTACCTCCTGTGCGGCCGTTTTTATATTAATTCGGAGAGTTGGCCAGTCGTCGGCTTCTGCCCCCATGTAGGAAGTACGGGGGTGTTAGGGATAAATCGAAACACTCTTTACCCCAGTTTTGGGTCCTTGAAGGAGGTGTTTAGCGCAACGAACTAGGCAATCGGACTATAAGGCTTTATCACCCTCACTTAGCCATAGGAGTTTGACAAAAGAAAGGTAGGCGCAGCCCCTAGTGTTCGGAAGACCGAACTTGGGGTTCTATAAACACCTGATCGGATAAGAACCGATCCATCACATGATGCATTAGTTATCACATAATGCGGAATAAATCGGTAAAGATTTTATGACCTCTCAAACAGCTGACCAGCTGTCGCCGCATCATGACAGTCAGTTTTCGGCTTTCTCTACTGAGGTGCTCGTCCGGAAGAACTGGGACACAATCGTAGTAGTTCTCCCTTTACTACGCTAGCCGATATAGCGGAACGTAGGGTAGCAAGCACAGGAGCCGGGCAACCCAACTATTGACCCAAGACATGATTCAGAGCCGATGCATATAATGCTATAAGTTCGGGGTGCCGAACAACCGTGAAGGTGTTCGTACTTTCTTGCCTTATTATGGGTACAACAAAGCCCCTGGCGTATTAAGGCGTACCGGAGTGTATGGCTGCTACTTGACAAAAAATATCAATAAAGAAGAATAGCAAGTGAACGTCATATCAAGCCGCAGATTGTAATTGAATAATACGTCAAAGCGTATGGGTACAAGTAGTGCGATAAAAAGAAATATGACTTTGGAACCTGCTGAGACCAGGGGCGAGCTGTATATGGATCCGGAGAATAATAGGATGATCATCAAGGGGAATATCTAGAGATTCCCTTGCGCGTTCGAGTTGTTTCCCTCCTTGGTATGTCTGTCCCTTCATAGGTCCGGTTGCCAGGTCGCCAGTAATGGCCTAAACAAAAGTGAACCTGAAAAGAAAATGTAAAAAATGTTTATGTGTCCCGGAGCGGTTCAGCCGCATTGTGGGACACAACCTAGCCGTGCCTCCGTCTATCGCTGAAGTAGTTAGTTGATCTCTTGACGAGCTAGGCTATCCTGCCGCAGGGTAGCTTGCCCATCGAATTGAGGTTCGATTGAAAGAGGCCACTCTGTGCTTCTGCTGCTAGGGCGGCGATGTGCTCTTTGGTAGGAGGGAGAGTTCTGTGTTTCCATTTACTGTTATGACGCCACGTGGACTGGGCATCTTAAGCTTAAGATAAGCGTAGTGTGGCACCGCATTGAATCGAGCGAATGCGGTTCATCCGAGCAATGCGTGATAGCCGCTGCGGAAAGGGACGATATCAAAGATTAACTCTTCATTATGGAAATTATCCGGGGATCCTAAGACCACTTCCAGAGTGATTGAGCCTGTGCCGCAGGCCTCAACACCTGGTATGACACTTTTAAAGGTAGTTTTAGTGGGTTTGATCCTTGAAGGATCGATACCCATCTTGCGCACTGTGTCCTGATAAAGCAAGTTCAGGTTGCCGCCTCCATCCATAAGGACTCGCGTGAGGTGGAATCCGTCAATTATTGGGTCAAGGACCAGTGCGGCTGAACCGCCGTGACGGATACTGGTTGGATGATCCTTGCGATCAAAGGTGATAGAGCAGGACGACCATGGGTTGTACTTTGGGGCGACTGGCTCCATCGCGTAGACGTCCCTACGTGCGCGCCTCCCCTCCCGCTTGGGAATATGGGTGTCGTGTATCATGTTCACCGTTTTGATTTGTAGAGGAAACATCTATTGCCCTCCTGTCTTCGGTGGCTGGGGCTCCTCGTCATCGTCATTGCTTTGCGACCCCTTCTCCTTGCTTTCGGCATTTGACTTGCCGGCCTGTTTGAAGACCCAGCAATCTCTATTGGTATGATTAGCTGGTGTACCTAGGGTGCTGTGAATTTGACATGGACGGTCGAGTATGTGGTCCAGATTGGACGTGCCCGAATTGTTTCTTTTGAATGGTTTATTTCTTTGACCGGTCATAGAGCCGCTGAATCCGGCGTTGACAGCCATGTCTTCGGTGCTATCGCTGTTGTTTCGACGCTTGTGTTTGCTGTATCGGGGCTTGCCATTGTTATCTCTGGATTTAGAAGTTCCAGGTTTACTTGAGGTGCTGTTGCTACGAGCTAGCCAGCTGTCCTCGCCCGCACAGAAGCGGGTCATAAGCGTCGTAAGGGCTGCCATGGATCTTGCCTTCTCTTGTCCAAGGTGTCGGGTGAGCCATTCGTCACGGATGTTATGCTTGAAGGATGCTAGGTCTTCGACATCCGGGCAGTCGACGATTTGGTTCTTTCTAGTTAAGAACCTTGTCCAGAATTTCTTGGCCGTCTCTCCGGGCTGTTGGGTTATATGGCTTAAGTCATCAGCATCCGAATGTCGGACATAAGTGCCCTGGAAGTTGTCAAGGAATGCGTCTTCCAGGTTCTCCCAACTGCCAATAGAGTTTTCGGGCAGACTGTTCAACTAGTGCCGAGATGGTCCCTTAAGTTTTAGTGGGAGATACTTGATGGCATGGAGATCATCGCCACGGGCCATATGAATGTGGAGAAGGAAGTCTTCGATCCATACCACGGGATCTGTTGTTTCATCATACGGTTCGATGTTTACGGGTTTAAACCCTTCTAGGAATTCATGTTCCATTACTTCATAAGTGAAGCATAGGGGGTGTGCGGCGCCTCTATGTCGGGCTACTTCGCGACGCAGTTCGGATGGAGCTGGTCTGCTATATTTGGCCCAGACAGGTTTGTGTTTAGTATATTCAGTGTGGCGGTCATCATCGTGCGTTGGGGCACGCCCCCGCAACCCGTAGATTGATCTGGGCTGTCCTGCTTTGTTTTCCAAGTCATACTGCAGGTCATGTGTGTATCCCCGAGCTTTTGTGTTTCTATTTGTTCGGAGATGGGGTGCGGGCCGGTGTTCGGACTGATATGCCGCTTTATCTCGGCCACGCGGTGGTCGGTCAGCCGCATCATACGCTGGTAGTGTGGGCTCTAGTGCCTCGTCCTCGAATTGAGGTAGCAACCTGTGCTTCGGGTAACTTTTGGTTGGGCGCTCGAGTCCGTATTCCTCGGCTTCCAGGACCTCAATCCATCTATCAGTGAGCAGATCTTGATCAGCTTGAAGCTGCTGCTGTTTTTTCTTCAGGCTCTTTGCAGTGGCTATAAGCCGGCGCTTGAAGCGCTCCTGCTCGACGGGATCATCTGGCACGGTAAATTCTTCGTCGCCGAGGCTCACCTCATCCTCGGAGAGAGGCATGTAATTATCATCCTCCGAGTCTTCATTCATGGCCTGCTCATCAGGGCTGGCTCGCCCGTTGTCCCGTCCGTCCTGTTCGAAGCTTGGGTGGGCGGGGTTGTCTTCGTCTTTGACATCGTCTGGAGTGCTATTGTCTCTTGTGTCGGTATCACTGTTTTTACCATGGCGTGGTTTAGAGTGGCGCCGTTGACGCCGGCGCTTCGGCTGCTTCTCAGGAGGCTTATCCTCGACTGTATCCTTTTTGTCTTCGCCATTGTCTTCTTTGGGTGTATCCACCATGTAAATGTCATATGACGAGGTGGCTGTCCAGCGCCCTATGGGCGGTGGTTCCTGTTCTTCTCCAACATCGTCGTCCATACCGTCGATGTCTTCGGAGTTGAAATCAAGCATGTCGGTCAAGTCGTCGACAGTGGCTATCAAGTGGGTGGTGGGTGGGTAACGAAGTTCTTCGTCGTCCGATTCCCACTCAAGCCGGACATAGTTCGGCCAAGAATCTCCTGACAAGGAGAGAGATTTTAATGAGTTTAACACGTCGCCCAAGGGCGAGTGTTGGAAGATGTCCGCGGAGCTGAACTCCAAGATCAGCGCCCAATCAGATTCGATGGGCGCAGATACAGGCGGTTCGGAACCTGTAGTCGGAGACGAGTCCGAGGGTTCGATGACACCAACTTCGTTGGAGGTTAGATCTGTGTTCGGCTCTAGCGTCGTTGAGTACGTGGCTTCCGTGGCGGGGTCCATCCTCCCGTCCTCAGATGGCACGATTCACACTGGATCTAGGGCCAGGGTGGTTACAGGTGCTGTCTCCTGAGCATGATCCGATGACAGATTTAAGTCATGTTCATCGTGGCTACAGGGTGCATCTGTCATGGGCTCAAATCCATCGAAGATCAGGTCTCCATGGATGTCGGTGGTGTAGTTCAAGCTTCCAAACCTGACCTGATGGCCAGGGGCGTAGCTGTTGATCTGCTCCAAATGGCCAAGCGAGTTAGCACGCAGTGCGAAGCCGCCGAATATGAAGATCTGTTTGGGGAGAAAGATCTCACCATGGAGCGCGTTGTTGTAGATGATCGAAGGAGCCATCGAGCCTTATGATGACGATACAGTGGAACTCTCAATGAAAGCACCAATGTCAGTGTCAAAACCGGCGGATCTCGGGTAGGGGGTCCCGAACTGTGCGTCTAAGGCTAATGGTAACAAGGGGTGGGGGACACGATGTTTACCCATGTTTGGGCCCTCTCTATGGAGGTAATACCCTACTTCCTGCTTGATTGATCTTGATGATATGAGTATTACAAGAGTTGATCTACCACGAGATCGTAGAGGCTAACCCTAGAAGCTAGCCTATGATTATGATTATCCTTGTCCTACAGACTAAACCCTCCGGTTTATATAGACACCAGGAGGGGGCTAGGGTTACACAGAGTCGGTTACACAGAAGGGAATCTACACATCTGAATCACCAAGCTTGCCTTCCATGTAAAGGAGAGTCCCACCCGGCACGGGATGAAGTCTTCTTTCTTGTATCTTCATAGCCCAATAGTTCGGCATACGCATATAGTCCGGCTGTCCGAGGACCCCTTAATCCAGGACTCCCTCAGAGGGCAGGGGTGAGTGCTGCAAGGTGTGAAAGAGGTCGGGGGTCTAATTATAGCCGTGGGGCTTGCTCGGGGGCGCTCTAGAGAGCTCGACCGACCGGACAAGGAGGAGCAGAGCAGCTATAGGTCACGGACGCAGCTGCGGGTGCGCGATGACGATGAAACAAGAAGGGGGAAGAGAACAGGGCAACGCAGAGGCTCACGAGGAAGCTCCAGGACACAGATAGACATTAAGACAAGGAGGAAGACAACGGCAACAGTGCTCGCAACATGCTAGAACACGCCGTGTGCAAGACATATGCATGGTCACCGCATGCACTAGCGCACGTGTTTGTACACTGGATGGCCGACCACGTCCAGTAGATAGGTCATACCAAGGAGAAGGCCAAAGAGGAAAGAAACGGGCATAGTAGAGCTTGTGACAACCACAGCTAGCGTATTTGCTCAGTAACAGCAAGGTGTTTGTGCTATAGTGAGGTAGGTATAAGAGGGGATGGACTTGGGGCTTTGCCATGGTGTAATCACACACTAAGAGGATCACGTCTGCAAATTTTCAGCTCATTAGGATGAAGATAAATGACACTTGCTATAGAAAGTGCCCCACTGGCCAGATTTGCAAGATTTGAAGTAGCACTCTCATACTTGCTTGAATTGAGCTGAAAATGGTCATGGCTTGATGATATGTCCATGTGAGGGTGCCATAATATTTTCGTACCATTTGTACATGCCAAAGTGGTACTTGCTTCACATTGCAACTCTCTGGACAGAATCTTAGAAACATTGCTGAGGGAAAATGGGTAGATAAAATGGGCCCAATTTTAGTGGAGGGTGTTTATATGGGTAGGAGTATGTCCTGGTAAATTTTCAACAATAATGAAGCAATATAAAATATAGTTGCTTCACAACCTAAAAATCTGACCAGAAACCAAGATTTGATGTTGAGCTCACATAGAGTGATTACATGAGTCCAAATCTTGAGGAGAGTGATGATTTGATCATATGAAGGACCTTGAAAATTTTCAACTCATTTGGATTAACCTAGCTAGTACTTCCTTCACAAAGTCTTCCCTCAGATAGGAACTTTGGAAATTTACCGAGGAAGGTTCACCGGGCAAATTAAGTTGAGTTTTGTCATGTGGCCATGATATGGACAAGAAAAGGTGTCCAAAAAGTTTGGGGTCAATCAAGCAAAGATAAATGATACTTCCTTCTGAAAATGCCACTTAGGGAAGAATGAGAAAAGGAATATTTGTGAATTATCTTTGATGATGCCAAGGAGGGGTTTTGACATATCTGAGGAGGATATGACCCAAACAATTTATGATAATTATTTGGGAATTTTTTTGGATGACAGAAAGTTAGGTTGCTTCACAACCTAGGGCAAAAAGGACTATTCCTTTAATAGAAAAAAGAATATTCCCAATAAAAAAGAATATTGGGATTGGGCTAAGATGAAGATGACATGATCTTGGGATGGTTTTGAGGATGACAAGCCACTTGGGAGCCTGATAAGAGATGGTCTTCCCCGGTTTCAGGACCACAGAGCCACAGAAAAGCAATTCAATTCAAAAATCCAAAGAAAAACAAAATAAAAAGAAAGGGCCAAAATCCAAGGTGTCACACATATTCCTTCCCCATTTCCTTAGGGGGCTTGGATTTCCCCTGCACCCCTTCGTAAGGGGGCTGATGTTCTTTTACGGGCTTGACTTTCACGATCTAGCCCCCAACTTCCTCCTCCACATCTTGACCTTCATCGTATTCTGCGAAGCGCTCCTTCCGTCCAGCTGCACTTTGGTCTATGGTTGAAGGTGTTCAATGTCAAGCCCAAAGTAGTTGGCGGCGAACACGCGGATTGTGGTGGGGCCATGATTAGCTAGCTGACGCGGGTCCAGTGGCCGGAGGGCTACTTTGTGGACACCATCGGAATGTGGCAAAAGGAATTGTTTTATATGACCGAGCCGAGGGATGCCGCCTGGGGAGTGGCTCCCGCATTCAGGTCCGGAGCCCCTACCAGACTGGCCTCGTGGACCACCAAGAGCCCGGAGTGGGGGTGCATTTCCCACACGAAGGCGCTGCAGAAGCGCATCATCAGCATAATGGAGACCGACGCGAAGCTAGTTGACGTGGTCCAAATCATGCTCAACCGCTAGCTCCTCCCTTTCCAGGAGAGAGCCAAGCCCATGTGGGAGCATGAGCCCGAGGATCCGGCCACCATGCAAGACCTCTTTGGCACAACCCACGATAAAATATGGAGTGATTTATTCAAGCCTCAGAAGGAGTGGCCAGCCGAGGGGAAGGACATCGACCTTGACGCTGCGAACCCCCCAAAGGAGGTGAGAAGCATCCATCTTGAAAGTGTATTCAGATATTCACATGGTGTATTATTTGGTCTAAACCTCTATGTAGGTTTTGTAGGGCTGGCTTGCCAAGGTCGAGAAGATCAGCGGGCCGAGGGCCGCTGCCGGAGGAGCCCCGTTCGAAGCAGCTAGAACAATTTTTGGTTGTGGTGCCTTATAAGGCGCCCGACAAGAAGGGCAAGAAGAAAGAGGTAGAGGCTAGGGAGGGCCTCCGCCGCATGGCTCATCCGGGCAACCAGTCCTGCGATGTTGCGGCCTCATCCGTACAGGATGGGGAAGAGGATGAGGATGAGGAGGAGAGTGCCTCCTCGCTCTCCAAAAAGAGGGCGGCGTCCGAGGACGGCGAAGAGGTTCAACATTATCCGACCTCGAAGAGATGGTGCCGGCCTAAGCTGGTGTCTGACAGCTCAGACTCCGAGAAGGAGTCTGAAGCGTCCGAGGAAATCTCGAAGAAGGACCTAGGGTCAAGCCCCTGGCCAGCAGATATGGAGTTGGTATGTTTAACTACCTTGTTTTCAGTAATTCATCTTAGCCAAAGACTAACTCTTCTGAATTGCAGTCCCCCATGCGAGCGCCCCGCGGAGCAGACCTAGGAGGGGACGTCTCCTCCCGCCGAACTGGCGGACAGTGGGTCAACGCTGCACTCTGCACCTCCTCTAATCCTTGAAGAGGTCGAGGAGGTGCAGTCCTGAAGGACGACCCCTCCTACGAACACAGAGGGGGAGGTTGACGTCGTAATGGCTGAGGTCAACACCTCGGTCACTGAAGACCAGGAGGGCGCGTCCCTCCTGGCTGATGCGGTAAGGGAGTCCGGACCATCCAGACCCCATCAGCCGTCCGCCCCGAGCCCCCAAGGCCCTCGACGACACAGGTTCCTCCTTCCAGTGGAGAAGGGATCAGGAAGCCAATGCCAAACGGACAATGGCTGCCTGGCCGGACATGCTGGAGGAGTTGGTGAACAACTCCGCCATTGTTTATGGGCACCGCACTCTTATGAGTGCGACCATGCAAGGTGTTCGGTCATTCCAATACGGACTGAATGACGTTGTCAAGGCCTTCTAACAGGCTTTGCGGTAAGTCAAGTAATGCTCTTTTCTCATAGAACGGTTTTAACCTTTAGATTGGGTAGGCCGTGTAAATAGCAGCCCCCGAGACTCTGCAAGGACTTCGGAGAAGCCTGTAGAGGATCAAATTCTGTAGGCCGATTAATAATGTCGACATTTCTTTTCCTGACACACGCATCTTCCGTGGCTGCGGCTGCTAATGCCGCAACACAAGAGGAGATGGATTGGAAGCTTAAGCATTTTGATAAAGAGCTTGGCCTTTTCAAAAACCGGCTTGATGAGGCGCAAGGTCAGCCCTTTTTCTAAGATGTGTGTTTGCTTGATGCCGGATATTGACGATCCAAACTATATGCTAATGTTCTATCATGATGACCTTGCAGGTTGCAGCTGCCGCCGCCGAGGTCGAGGGATTGAGAGAGTGTCACACCCAATATGCGATACTATCCTAAAGGAATCGAAGGTCCAACCAAGGATAGAACCGCATATTGATACGCTTTTGCAAGGTGGATATCATTACATCAACATTACATAATAGATGGGGATACATACAAGAGGCATACAATGCCACACGAATATAACAATACATCATACACAATAGCATCATCCGACTATGGATGAAACACAAACAGAAACTCAAATGACATCCACCCTGCTAGCCCAGGCTGCCGACCTGGAACCTATCCCCTGATCGAAGAAGAAGCAAAATAAGAACTCCAAAACAAGTAAGCATCGCTCTCGCGTCAAGATCATCGCATAACCTGTACCTGCAACTGTTGTTGTAGTAATAAGTGAGCCACGAGGACTCAGCAATCCCATTACCATGGGTATCAAGACTAGCAAAGCTTAAAGGGTAAGGAAGGGGTAAAGTGGTGAGGTTGCAGCAGCAACTAAGCATATATGGTGGCTAACATATGCAAATAAGAGCAAAAAGAGAGCAACACAATGGTCGTGAAGCTAGCAATGATCAAGAAGTGATCCTGAACTCCTACTTACGTCAAACATAACCAAAAACCGTGTTCACTTCCCGAACTCCACCGAAACGAGACCATCACGGCTACACACGCGGTTGATGCGTTTTAACTGAGTCAAGTGTCAAGTTATCTACAACCGGACATTAACAAATTCCCATCTGCCACATAACCGCGAGCACGGCTTTCGAAAGTTTATACCCTGCAGGGGTGTCCCAACTTAGCCCATCACAAGCTCTCACGGTCAATGAAGGATATTCCTTCTCCCAGGAAGACCCGATGTCAGGACCCCGACTCGATGTCACATTGATCTAGCTGGTAACACCTCATATCACTTTGCGGCCTCACGCACGGTATCCCCACGGGTGTCGTCTTACCTTTCCCCGGGACCGTTTGCACCTTTTGACTCACGTATATGATAGTGTCGCTAGCATCCATATGATAAGGAGCCCGGGCTGACATGACTAGTCGTAAACCCAAAGTGGCACAGACTTACAGGGACAGGCATCCATGACCCAGCTTCGAACGTGTCGGTCATCAGCAAGTGGGTCCGGGCTGTAGCACTGGGCTAGCAGGACTCCGGTAAACCGGGCTGTAGCGGGCTAATAGGACTCCGGTACTCAAAGCGTAAAATTTCCCCGAAGGGACAGACACAGGAACGAAGAAGGACACATGCCGGCCAGCCTAAGTGTTCCAGAGTAGTAGCAAGCTACCATGGCTCAGCGGTAACACTAGGAGACATTTCCCGGTAAGAGAGGCTACTAAAGATAAACAACTAGATAGTCAGATCCCACACATACCAAGCATTTCAATCATACACACAATATGCTCGATATGTGCAAATACAACGAAGCATCACAACATGACTCTACGACACAAGTACTTTATTTAAGGCTCAGGGAGCCATACATATCATACACAAAGGTACGGGTCTCACGACCCAACATACAAGTCATACAATCATACCAACCAGCAGCGGAAGTAACTTGTCTGAGTACAGACAACTAGTAAAATAAAAGAGGCTTGGAAAGCCTAGATATACTACGTGGTCCTTCACAAGCTCAGGGTCACCACCTGGGTCTTTAGCCTACTCATTGATGTCAACGTCTACATAGAACCCATCAGAAGGGGTTGCAGCGTCTTCTGTAAAAATGTAGATTATAGCAACATGAGTACAAAGGTACTCAGCAAGACTTACATCAGATCCTACATACATGCATAGTATCAAGAAGGGTTGGTGGAGTTATTGCAGCAAGCCAGCTTTGACTCTTGGCTAGGCTAACCTACGATACTCCAACTTGAAATGGTTTTGCGCACACGAGTCCACTACTCACCACTTCAATACACTATCGAGGATCCACCTCCGTCTTCCTACGGAAGAGCCATCCTCGGCACTCACACTTATCTTGAGGCTTTTAGTAGTTTCCATTTACTTGTCTATGAACTGTATAGGCAACCAAGTAGTCCTTTACCGCGGACGCGGCTATTCGAATAGATCATGTTAACCCTGCAGGGGTGTACTTCTTCATACACGCTCTCACCACTTACCGTCGCTTACACGACATGTACTCGGCAACCTTCAAGCGGAAGCCCAACGTGGGTGTCGGCCACGACCTACCTAATCACCTAAGCCTCCGGTCCAGGTTTATCGCCTATTCAGGTTCCATCCGCAGGGAGTCCGGCCGAGGTTTCCCATACGGCCCCGAACGATGTGAACAGGGTTCCCGAGATACCTAACGGGTATTCGGTACACCGTGCCACGTACCTACCGCATCACAGCCCACCCCTACGGTCAGCGCTGTCCACGGCCTCCAGTAGGCTACAAACACCAGAAACTACTTGCAACTCCTGGACGGAGAACTAGGGTGAATAAGAAGCCGAGAGGGTCCATTGGTTTCGGGCCCAATGCATGGTAGTAGCTGATTCTTAAATCACACATACAGATCTCAGTGCTTAAGGTCGGCTTCAATGAAACAACCCACCATGTACTCCTACATGGCCTCTCATCGATACCTTTACCAAATCGTGTTCACCGCACCACTCTCATTACCGACATAATCATTTCACTCTAGCCCATCACCCAGATGAACCAGACCTGACACGACTCTAAGCATAGCAGGCATAGCAAGGTAGGAACAACACATACATAGGGCTCAATCAACTCCTACACATGCTAGTGGGTTTCATCTAGTTACTGTGGCAATGACAGGTCATGCAGAGGAAATGGGTTTAACTACCGTAGCACACAGCAGTTTGAATCGCGTTGTCTTAATGCAGTAAAAGAGAGCAGGAGCGAGAACATGGGATTGTATCGATATGATCAAATGGTTGGTTGCTTGCCTGATGGTTCGATGCACTGATATGGTTCTTCGTTAGGGTAATCACGGTACTCCTCGGAGGCAGAACCTGTCGCAAAGGACATCGGTACACAACATCACCAAACAATGTGCAACAATATGATGCATGCATGAAACATGGCAATATGAGTGTGTTGGGCTAATGCAACTAAAACCAGAAGGATTTGAGCAAATTTGAATCAAGGATTCAAATTTCAAATTCAAATATGGCCTTTTAAAGTGCTTTTCCTTGTTCTGCTTGAAACATCAATTTAACTTGTTTGATCATGCATGAAAATAGTACAGATGGATAGATTGGATTTTTCTGATCATTTTTCATATATAATTTGTCCAATTTGGAGTTACAGAATAAAAGTTATGAATTTTTGAAGTTTAAATAATATTCTGGAATTTCCTGATTTAATTTAAATCCAGAAATTAGTTACTGCGTCAGCCTGACGTTAGTGTGACGTCAGCAGGTCAACGGGACAGGTCTGGGTCAAACCTGACAGTGGGTCCCGCATGTCAGGGTGATTATTTTAATTAAGATTTGATTAAAACTAATCCTGTATAATTAGCAGGGCTGGGCCCCACCTGTCATTGACTCAGGGGAGTCAACCAGGGCCCACCCGGGGTCAAAGTCAAAACCAGCGACGCCGGCGTTTAGCCGCCGGCGAGCCAGACGCGGCGGCGGAAGTGGTTTTGGCCATTTCGGCCACCAAAGGGGCCGCGGAGACCACCGGAGTGGAGCTGAGGACAAACCGCAGCTCTTGGCGGAGTCCGTTGGGGTCGGGGTGGCCGGAGTCGACGGCGGCGAGCTCGGCTGCAGCCGCCAGGGTTCGATCGTGCACGGGAACAGGGTTGGAGCTCGAAGTCGAGCGAAGCGAGGCGCTAGGGATGCTCTACGGGGTCTTGCGAACTCGTTGGACTCGCCGGGGTGACCAAATGGTCACCGGAGTGCGTCGACGGCGAGCTCGGCGACGGCGGAGGTTCGGCCGTGGTGGGGAGGAGGCTACGGTGGGGGAACGAGGGGGAGGAGAGGGGGAAACGGTGGCGTAGCTCACCGCGGTTGCAGTGGGCGTCGAAGCGGGCTCGGGGACGCGCCGGAGACGACGAATTCGACGGCGACGATGGTCGGAGCCCGAAGAGGGGAACGGCGACGTGGCGGCGATGCAGGGCTTCCGGGGAGCTGTGGAGCGGTGGGGAGGAAGAGGGGGTCGTGGCGGAGCTTCTGAGCTAGTCGGGGGAGCGAGGGGTGGCGGGAGACGGCTGCTGTGGCGAACGGCGGCGACGGTGGTGTTCGGCCGTGTGAGAGAGAGAGCGAGGGAGAGGAGGGAAGAGCCGGGAGAGAGTGAGAGAGAGCAGGGGGGATCGGGACGGCCTGCGGGAGTCGTCCACGCGGCCAGGAGCTCGTCGGCAAGCAGGAGGTGGCCGCGCGGCCATGCGCGCGCGAGCACGCAGCAGCTTCGGGGCGAGGGGAGGAAGACGACGGAGGGCTGCAGTGGTGGGCTGGGCCGTCTGCTGGCTGGGCCGGCCAGCTGGCTGGGCCGCACAGTGGAGGAGCCCAGGTAAGCTCCTCCTGTTATATTTTTTTCTGTTTTCTAATTTCTGACATTTGTTTTGATTTAAAAAATATATTAAATCATTTATTTAACTTATGCCAATTTTTGCAGGAGCTATATATATTATTCCAGAGCTCTTTTATAAATGGCATAATATTTGGGCATATATTAATATATATAATTAATATATTTCCAATGCAAATATTTATGCATTAATTCCAAATGCCCAAAATAAATGTCCATGAGCCACTAAAAATATTGGTTTGATTTTTATCTCTGTCCAATATTTTCAGAGAGCAACATGAGCATTTTCTTGGATCCTTTTGGAGAAATTTTTATTTGGGTCATTTTCAAAATGATTCTGAGGGTTTCACAGATCCCCATTTCAAGTTTCTGATGAAAGAGTAAACATGATGCAACACTCTAATGCATGGCTAACTAGGATGTGACAACTCACCCCCACTCAAAAGAATCTCGTCCCGAGATTTGGGTTCCTCCGGGAAGAAGGCGGGATACTCGAGTCGAAGACGATCCTCCCTTTCCCAAGTTGCTTCATCCTCAGAATGGTGCGACCATTGAACCTTGAGAAACTTGATATTATGACGTCGCGTGGTACGTTCGGCTTGATCGAGGATACGAATGGGGTACTCTCGATATGTAAGATCATCTTGGAGATCAAGCGTTTCGTGGTCCACTCCACGGATAGGATCCGAGAAGCAACACCTGAGTTGAGAAACGTGGAAGACATCGTGAACTCTGGAGAGATGCGGAGGTAGTTCCAACTGGTAGGCAACTTCTCCTCGTTTGGCGAGAATGCGAAAAGGTCCAATGTAACGAGGAGCCAATTTGCCTTTGATACCGAAACGATGGGTTCCCTTCAGAGGGGTGACCCGAGGATAAGCCTTCTCGTCAACCTCGAAAGTCATAGCCTTATGTTTTCGGTCATATTGACTCTTTTGACGAGATTGGGCTGTTTTCAACTTTTCACGAACGATACGAACTTGTTCTTCTGCTTCTTGAATCATATCCGGGCCAAAGAATTGTCTTTCCCCGGTCTCTGACCAGTTAAGGGGTGTTTGACATCGTCGTCCATAGAGAACTTCGAAAGGGGCTTTACCCAAGCTGGATTGATAGCTGTTGTTGTAAGCGAATTCGGCAAATGGAAGACACTTCTCCCAGTCCATTCCGAAAGAGATAACAGAGGCTCGAAGCATGTCTTCTAGAATCTGGTTGACGCGTTCCACTTGACCACTCGACTGAGGGTGGAAAGCGGTGCTAAAAGAGAGACGAGTTCCCATAGCATTTTGGAAACTTTCCCAAAATCGAGAGGTGAAAAGACTTCCTCGATCCGAGTTAATTTCCAAAGGAACACCATGGAGAGACACTATTCGGGAGATGTACAAATCTGCCAGCTGACTAGCGGTTATACTCTCACGAACAGGTAAGAAATGAGCTACTTTGGAAAGACGATCGACCACGACGAAAATAGCATTATTCCCTCTCTTGGTCCTGGGAAACCCGGTAATGAAGTCCATACCAATTTTATCCCATTTCCATTCAGGAATAGCTAAGGGTTGAAGGGTGCCAGCAGGCCGTTGATGCTCTGCTTTTACACGACGACAGACGTCGCAATTTGCAATATACTGAGCGATTTCTCTCTTCATCCTAGTCCACCAGAACCTCTGGCGTAGGTCCTGATACATTTTAGTGCTACCGGGATGAATGGTGAGAGGAGATTCATGAGCTTCCTTAAGGATTAATCGCCTTAGGTTGCGCACTTTGGGAACCACTAATCGATTCCCGAAGTATACGACTCCTTGATCATTAATGGAGAAACAATTCGCAATTCCTTTCTGAATGTTCCTCTTGATGCGGGAGATTCCCGGATCTACCTTCTGTGCTTTGATAATTTGATCCGTAAGGGTAGGTTTTGCCACCAAGGTGGAAAGAAAACCTTGAGGTACAATGTGAAGGTTAAGCTTCCGAAATTCCTCATGGAGAAGCGGTTGACTTTGTTGTAACATCAGGTTGTTACAATAAGATTTACGACTTAGCGCATCAGCCATGACGTTGGCTTTCCCTGGGGTGTAGGTTATTCCTAAGTCGAAGTCTGTGATCAATTCAACCCAACGTCTCTGCCTGAGATTCAAATCCGGTTGGGTGAAAATATACTTCAGACTTTGGTGATCAGTGAATATTTCGCAACGATTACCAAGGAGGTAATGTCGCTAGGTCTTAAGTGCATAGACTACGGCTGCAAGCTCTAGATCATGAGTAGGATAATTTTCCTCATGTGGGTGCAATTGCCGTGAAGCGTAAGCAATTACGTGTCGATCTTGCATAAGAATGCAACCTAGTCCTTGTCGCGAGGCGTCGCAGTAGATAACAAAGTCCTTGGAGAAGTCTGGCGGTACCAGCACGGGAGCAGAGGTCAGGCGTCTTTTCAATTCCTGAAAGCTGTGCTCACATTGTGGAGTCCATTCGAACTTCTTATCTTTCTTGAGAAGTTCGGTTAGAGGTTTAGCAACCTTGGAGAAGTTCTCGACAAAGCGACGACAATAGCTCGCTAAGCCTAGAAAACTCCGAACTTGCTTGACCGATTCAGGTGGAGTCCAATTAAGGACGGCTTGAACTCGCTCAGGGTTAACAGCAATACCTTTACCAGATATTACATGACCCAGATAGGTCACTTCTGACAACCAGAATTCACATTTCGAAAATTTGGCATAAAGGCGATGCTCTCGAAGTTTCTTCAACACTAGCCTTAAATGTTCGGCATGTTCTTCCTCGTTCTTGGAGTAGATGAGTATATCATCGAGATAAACTACGACGAATTTATCCAAATACTCCATGAAGATTGAGTTCATTAACCGAGAAAAGGTGGCTGGAGCATTGGTTAAACCGAAGGACATGACGGTGTACTCGTATTGGCCATAACGAGTAACAAAGGCCGTTTTAGGAATGTCCCCGTTTCTGATTTTGATTTGATGGTAGCCCAACCTCAAATCCATCTCGGAGAAGACTGAGGATCCAGCGAGCTGATCATAGAGGTCGATGATCCTGGGAAGCGGATATTTGTTCTTGATTGTGACCAAATTGACAGGTCGTTAATCTACAACCATCCGGTCCGTACCATCCTTCTTCTTGACGAATAGGATGGGGCAAGCCCACGGAGATGAACTAGGGCGGATGAAACCCTTTTTCAAGGATTCATCGAGTTGTTTCTTAAGCTCGGCTAGTTCTAGTGGTGCCATCTTATAAGGTCTTCTAGCAATCGGAACGGTTCCGGGGATGAGGTCGATTACGAACTCAACATCCCTGTCAGGTGGAACACCTGGCAATTCCTCTGGAAAGACATCCGGGAAGTCACAGACTACCGGCACGTCCTCAAGGTCTGGCAAGGGGCTGGCGTTAAGAGAATATAATTGTCGCTTGGCTATTCGGGTCAAGACATTGACTATCTTCCCCGAAGGATGGGTGAGTTGAACAGTCCTAGAGAAGCAATCAATTTTGGCTTGATGAGCTGACATCCAGTCCATACCCAAAATGATATTAATATCTGAAGATTTAAGGGCTATCAAAGATGCGAGAAAAACAAGTCTGTCGACTTGGATTTCATTTCCATGGCTTACTCTAGAAGTTTGCCATTTGGATCCCGGAGTTTGAATTACCATAGAGGTTGGCATATCACCGAATGCGATGTTATGCAAGCGAGCATAGTTTTCAGATATAAAAGAATGAGAGGCTCCTGTATCGAAAAGAACAGATGCCGGGTGGCAATTAACAAGAAGCGTACCGAGAACGACGTTGGGATCCTCTTGAGCTTCTTCGGCAGAGATACAGTTGACATGGCCACGTGAAGCGGTGACCGGCTTGGCGTGGAATATTTTTCCTGTCGGCTTGCCACGGCCAACAACTTTAGCAGACTGGTTGGGGTTGGTCTGGGGACACTCACGCATATAGTGGCCAGATTCCCCACACTTGAAACAAGTCACGGAACTGGTACGTGGAGGAGCATTGTTGGTTGGACCCCCATAGGGCTTGGCCGGTGCAGACTGTTGAACGGGGCGAGGCGCCTGGAAAGATGGCCTCGGTGTGAACCTGGGTGGCAGGGCGGTGTTGGGTACCCACACGCGGCGCTTCTGAGGACCAGCATCGGATGAGGAACCCATGTCATGGCCATGCTTGCGTGTTGCGTCATAGTCAGTCTGACCAGTTTCAGCACTGATGGCTTTGTTGACAAGTTTTTGGAAGGATGTGCACTCATGCAGACGGAGGTCGCGGCGAAGCTCAGGACTAAGGCCCTTACGGAACCTTGCTTGCTTCTTGGCATCGGTAGACACTTCCTCAGTTGCATATCGTGCGAGATTACCAAACTCCCTGCTGTAAACATCCACAGAAAGTCGGCCTTGGGTGAAACTGCAAAATTCTTCACGTTTACGGTCCATGAGACCCTCCGGAATATGATGCTCACGGAAAGCCTCGCTGAACTCAGCCCAAGTAGTGACATGGCCCGCTGGGCGCATAGCTCCATAATTCTCCCACCATAGACTGGCGGGGCCTTCAAGATGATATGCAGCAAAGGTGACATTTGACAAAGGATTTCGTACACACTCAACATCACCATATCAAAGTTCTGAAACCATTCTGGCAACATAATGTGGTAGTAGAACTGAACTAGGCTTGTAACCATCAAACTTATAAGGTACTACTGATTAGTAACACGTGATCCTGATAGAGAGAATAGATCCTAATTCCTTATCCCCCGGTGGAAGAATGGACTGACTCAGATCAGAATGTCACAAGATAGAGGAGTAAAAAGAGCCTTACGTTCCAACCCACAAACAATTCCCCTACATATAACTAAAGAATTTCTAGACTCAACATCGACCAGTTTGGCTTGGAGAACCTACAGGCAGTCCGGCTCTGATGCCAACGCTGTCAGGACCCCGACTCGATGTCACATCGATCTAGCTGGTAACAACTCATATCACTTTGCGGCCTCACGCACGGTATCCCCACGGGTGTCGTCTTACCTTTCCCCGGGACCGTTTGCGCCTTTTGACTCACGTATATGATAGTGTCGCTAGCATCCATATGATAAGGAGCCCGGGCTGACATGACTAGTCGTAAACCCAAAGTGGCACAGACTTACAGGGACAGGCATCCATGACCCAGCTTCGAACGTGTCGGTCATCAGCAAGTGGGTCCGGGCTGTAGCACTGGGCTAGCAGGACTCCGGTAAACCGGGCTGTAGCGGGCTAACAGGACTCCGGTACTCAAAGCGTGACATTTCCCCGAAGGGACAGACACAGGAACGAAGAAGGACACATGCCGGCCAGCCTAAGTGTTCCAGAGCAGTAGCAAGCTACCATGGCTCAGCGGTAACACTAGGAGACATTTCCCGGTAAGAGAGGCTACTAAAGATAAACAACTAGATAGTCAGATCCCACACATACCAAGCATTTCAATCATACACACAATATGCTCGATATGTGCAAATACAACGAAGCATCACAACATGACTCTATGACACAAGTACTTTATTTAAGGCTCAGGGAGCCATACATATCATACACAAAGGTACGGGTCTCACGACCCAACATACAAGTCATACAGTCATACAAACCAGCAGCGGAAGTAACTTGTCTGAGTACAGACAACTAGTAAAATAAAAGAGGCTTGGAAAGCCTAGCTATACTACGTGGTCCATCACAAGCTCAGGGTCACCACCTGGGTCTTTAGCCTATTCGTTGATGTCAACGTCTACATAGAACCCATCAGAAGGGGTTGCAGCGTCTTCTGTAAAAATGTAGATTATAGCAACATGAGTACAAAGGTACTCAGCAAGACTTACATCAGATCCTACATACATGCATAGTATCAAGAAGGGTTGGTGGAGTTATTGCAGCAAGCCAGCTTTGACTCTTGGCTAGGCTATCCTACGATACTCCAACTTGAAATGGTTTTGCGCACACGAGTCCACTACTCACCACTTCAATACACTACCGAGGATCCACCTCCGTCTTCCTACGGAAGAGCCATCCTCGGCACTCACACTTATCTTGAGGCTTTTAGTAGTTTCCATTTACTTGTCTATGAACTGTATAGGCAACCAAGTAGTCCTTTACCGCGGACGCGGCTATTCGAATAGATCATGTTAACCCTGCAGGGGTGTACTCCTTCATACACGCTCTCACCACTTATCGTCGTTTACACGACATGTACTCGGCAACCTTCAAGCGGAAGCCCAACGTGGGTGTCGGCCACGACCTACCTAATCACCTAAGCCTCCGGTCCAGGTTTATCGCCTATTCAGGTTCCATCCGCAGGGAGTCCGGCCGAGGTTTCCCATACGGCCCCGAACGATGTGAACAAGGTTCCCGAGATACCTAACGGGTATTCGGTACACCGTGCCACGTACCTACCGCATCACAGCCCACCCCTACGGTCAGCGCTGTCCACGGCCTCCAGTAGGCTACAAACACCAGAAACTACTTGCAACTCCTGGACGGAGAACTAGGGTGAATAAGAAGCCGAGAGGGTCCATTGGTTTCGGGCCCAATGCATGGTAGTAGCTGATTCTTAAATCACACATACAGATCTCAGTGCTTAAGGTCGGCTTCAATGAAACAACCCACCATGTACTCCTACATGGCCTCTCATCGATACCTTTACCAAATCGTGTTCACCGCACCACTCTCATTACCGACATAATCATTTCACTCTAGCCCATCACCCAGATGAACCAGACCTGACACGACTCTAAGCATAGCAGGCATAGCAAGGTAGGAACAACACATACATAGGGCTCAATCAACTCCTACACATGCTAGTGGGTTTCATCTAGTCACTGTGGCAATGACAGGTCATGCAGAGGAAATGGGTTTAACTACCGTAGCACACAGCAGTTTGAATCGCGTTGTCTTAATGCAGTAAAAGAGAGCAGGAGCGAGAACATGGGATTGTATCGATATGATCAAATGGTTGGTTGCTTGCCTGATGGTTCGATGCACTGATATGGTTCTTCGTTAGGGTAATCACGGTACTCCTCGGAGGCAGAACCTGTCGCAAAGGACATCGGTACACAACATCACCAAACAATGTGCAACAATATGATGCATGCATGAAACATGGCAATATGAGTGTGTTGGGCTAATGCAACTAAAACCAGAAGGATTTGAGCAAATTTGAATCAAGGATTCAAATTTCAAATTCAAATATGGCCTTTTAAAGTGCTTTTCCTTGTTCTGCTTGAAACATCAATTTAACTTGTTTGATCATGCATGAAAATAGTACAGATGGATAGATTGGATTTTTCTGATCATTTTTCATATATAATTTGTCCAATTTGGAGTTACAGAATAAAAGTTATGAATTTTTGAAGTTTAAATAATATTCTGGAATTTCCTGATTTAATTTAAATCCAGAAATTAGTTACTGCGTCAGCCTGACGTCAGTGTGACGTCAGCAGGTCAACGGGACAGGTCTGGGTCAAACCTGACAGTGGGTCCCGCATGTCAGGGTGATTATTTTAATTAAGATTTGATTAAAACTAATCCTGTATAATTAGCAGGGCTGGGCCCCACCTGTCATTGACTCAGGGGAGTCAACCAGGGCCCACCCGGGGTCAAAGTCAAAACCAGCGACGCCGGCGTTTAGCCGCCAGCGAGCCAGACGCGGCGGCGGAAGTGGTTTTGGCCATTTCGGCCACCAAAGGGGCCGCGGAGACCACCGGAGTGGAGCTGAGGACAAACCGCAGCTCTTGGCGGAGTCCGTTGGGGTCGAGGTGGCCGGAGTCGATGGCGGCGAGCTCGGCTGCGGCCGCCGGGGTTCGGTCGTGCACGGGAACAGGGTTGGAGCTCGAAGTCGAGCGAAGCGAGGCGCTAGGGATGCTCTACGGGGTCTTGCGAACTCGTTGGACTCGCCGGGGTGACCAAATGGTCACCGGAGTGCGTCGACGGCGAGCTCGGCGACGGCGGAGGTTCGGCCGTGGTGGGGAGGAGGCTACGGTGGGGGAACGAGGGGGAGGAGAGGGGGAAACGGTGGCGTAGCTCACCGCGGTTGCAGTGGGCGTTGAAGCGGGCTCGGGGACGCGCCGGAGACGACGAATTCGACGGCGACGATGGTCGGAGCCCGAAGAGGGGAACGGTGACGTGGCGGCGATGCAGGGCTTTCGGGGAGCTGTGGAGCGGTGGGGAGGAAGTGGGGGTCGTGGCGGAGCTTCTGAGCTAGTCGGGGGAGCGAGGGGTGGCCGGAGACGGCTGCTGTGGCGAACGGCGACGACGGTGGTGTTCGGCCGTGTGAGAGAGAGAGCGAGGGAGAGGAGGGAAGAGCCGGGAGAGAGTGAGAGAGAGCAGGGGGGATCGGGACGGCCTGCGGGAGTCGTCCACGCGGCCAGGAGCTCGTCGGCAAGCAGGAGGTGGCCGCGCGGCCGTGCGCGCGCGAGCACGCAGCAGCTTCGGGGCGAGGGGAGGAAGACGACGGAGGGCTGCAGTGGTGGGCTGGGCCGCACAGTGGAGGAGCCCAGGTAAGCTCCTCCTGTTATATTTTTTTTCTGTTTTCTAATTTCTGACATTTGTTTTGATTTAAAAAATATATTAAATCATTTATTTAACTTATGCCAATTTTTGCAGGAGCTATATATATTATTCCAGAGCTCTTTTATAAATGGCATAATATTTGGGCATATATTAATATATATAATTAATATATTTCCAATGCAAATATTTATGCATTAATTCCAAATGCCCAAAATAAATGTCCATGAGCCACTAAAAATATTGGTTTGATTTTTATCTCTGTCCAATATTTTCAGAGAGCAACATGAGCATTTTCTTGGATCCTTTTGGAGAAATTTTTATTTGGGTCATTTTCAAAATGATTCTGAGGGTTTCACAGATCCCCATTTCAAGTTTCTGATGAAAGAGTAAACATGATGCAACACTCTAATGCATGGCTAACTAGGATGTGACACCCGATCAGTCTCAGAATCCCGGTTTACAAGACATTTCGACAATGGTAAAACACGACCAGCAAAGCCGCCTGATGTGCCGACAAATCCCGATAGGCGTCGCACATACCTCATTCTCAGGGCACACCAGATAAGTCAAGCTATGAGTAAAACCAGACCTCAAGTTTCCCCGAGGTGGCCTTGCAGGCTGCTCGGTTCGGACCAACACTTGAAGGAGCACTGGCTCGGGGGGGGGGGGGGGGGGGGGTTAAATAAAGATGACCCTTGGGCTCCGGAAACCCAAGGGAAAAAGGCTTAGGTAGGCAAATGGTAAAACCAAGGTTGGGCCTTGCTGGAGGAGTTTTATTGAAAGCAAACTGTCAAGGGGGTCCCATAAATCGCCCAACCGTGTAAGGAACGCAAAATCAAGGAACATAACACCGGTATGATGGAAACTAGGGCGGCAAGAGTGGAACAAAACGCCAGGCATAAGGCCGAGCCTTCCACCCTTTACCAAGTATATAGATGTAGTAATTAAATAAGAGATATTGTGATATCCCAACATAATCCTGTCCACCATGGAGCAATCTTCAACTTCACCTGCAACTAACAAGGCTATAAGAGGGGCAGAGCAAAGCGGTAACATAGCCAAGCAATGGTTTGCTAGGAGGGTTGAAAAAGGTTAGAGGCTGACATGGCAGTTTGGGAGGCTTGAAGAGCAAGTGATAGGTAGCACAACATAGCGATAGAACGAAGCAACTAGCGTAGCAATGATAGTAATGAGATCCAAGGTGACGGTCATCTTGCCTGAAATCCCGCTAGGAAGAAGAACGAGTCCATGAAGTAGTCGAACCAACGTAGTCGAACGAATCCTCACAACTCCGGAACGAAACCGAAGCTAACGAGAGAAGCAAACTGGAAAGAAGCAAACAACATGGTAAACACACAAACATAATCATGTCATGATGCACAATCAAGTATGATGCATGTCCGGTTTAAAGAGGCATGGCATGGCAAAGTGCAACAAACAATACTACAAGTTAAGTGGAGCTCAATATGCAACGAGTTGCATATTGACGAAACACCACATTCGAGTTATTTAGTTCGCTCTCGTTTAGGTACACAACAATATTAAATGTTTTGAAACATGGCAAGAGGTGAAACATAAGTAAACTAACTATCTAGGCAAGTTTAAATGAGGCCGGAACAACAAACAAATATTCTGGAAAATCCTCATATGCATATTTTGGATTTGGTACTGTTCTACCCTAAACCATATTTTAGAGTTGTTAAACATGCAAGATGAGTGCACCATGTTAAACTAGGCATTTTCCCACCCCATTTACATATAAAGTTTGTTTAATTTGGAGCTACGGTTATTTAGTTATGAAATAAATCATTTTAACATGGCATTTATGCAAAAATAAAGCACACAACAAGTTTAAGCATTTTAAACATGGATGAAAGTGGCATAATATGAAACTAGATGAAATTCTAAGCATTTTACATATATAGTTTTTTTAAATCCAAAGCATGGTTATTTATATAGGAGCAATGTAAGATGACGGCATTTCAGTAAATAAGAATGCATTGGAAAATGCTAAAATACACAGACTGGAAAAAATATGCACGGGCCCGAAGCACTAGAGTGCAGCGGCCCAGAGGTGGAACCGGGCCTAAGTGGCTGTGGGTGTGTGTGCTTGATGAATGGCTGTTGGTACGTGCATGGTGAAGAAATGAGGTGGAGATAAGAGGAAGAGGGTTCACACGAGAACACATAACAAAACTTAACTATGCAAAGCAAGGCACGATGATCATGATGCAATTCAACAAAAATGACATAGGCAATATCATGAAGCATAGAACAAAGCAAGGATGGTGCAATGCAATATAATATAAGATGGACATGATGCAAGAAGCAAAAATGACAAGGCACTCAACATGATCATGGCATAACATATAGGAATAAAATATGCAAAACAATTATGATAATGCAACAAACATAATAACCACACGGCAACAACTAAAATAAAATAGAAGGCATCTGGAGCATCGGTCTCGGGGCGTTACAACTCTCCTCCACTAACAAGAGATCTCGTCCCGAGATCTAGGATGGCACCGGAGGGAAAAGGAAGAGGAAGATAAGAGGTAAACTAAGTTGCTTCTTCGATGAACGAGTGAAACCATGAACCTTGAGAGGTTGAACAAATTGAAAGAAAGAATACAAAGGAGATGAACGAGATTGCAAACAACCCATTAGAAAAGAGGAATAAGGAACATTACGAGAACTTGACGGTTACAAAGACACGAATCAAGAGTTTAATGGACAAGATAGAATTCGAAATCACTCCGGTTAAAATAAGATGAGAGAGAAAGAATTCGGGCAGCACTCCGGTTGAACATGAAAGGAATAGAACATGAACTTGAGGAGATGAGATGATACTTGATGAAATCAACAACACACTGCCTTCGGAACTATTGAAAGAATGGCATAATGGGTGAGAAGGATTTCAGACAGCACTCAGGTTCAAAAGAGAGGCAAAATTTGACAAGATGAAAGAACTTGAATGAGAACACAACACTCCGGTTAAATGGATAAGCAAGAAAAGAACACGATCCTCACAATTCGAGATGATGAGTGAAAAGAGCAACATCACAATTCCTCCAGAAGAAAGAATAGACGATAGATCATTGGAATAACAGAATGGAGAAGAAAATGCCAACTTCTGCCACAAAAGAACTTGGAGAGCACCCTTCCAAGAAGGTTATAACGGAGTTGTTGGAAAACCAACAATGAAACAAATAAGCTTGTAGTGGGCTTATGGAAAACTTCTCAAAATTGAGGCGAAATTCTGCCACTACGGAAACAAATAATATAATTGATAACACCAACGAGATGAAAAACTTCTTCCACCAAGATGATAGAGAGATAACTTGGATCATAGATACGCACCACAAATAGCAACATTCCCAATGGAAGGCTTTAGGTGAAATATATCCCAAGATAACTCCAACAAAGAGATTGATGGATTTAAAATACCTCATTCTTGACAACATATGAATCATGAAACATGAAGGAAATTGTCAAGAGTGACATAACACCATCTCAAAAGATAGGGTAGAAGTAATTGCACTTTGGAATGCAAGATGAAGAATACTTGAGCACCTCCCAAAAGATTCTTGAAGAACACTTCGAGAATGAGTTAAATCTTTAGCGAACCATCATGTAGAGCCTCCACGAAGAACTCCGGTAATAAAAGGATGATAAAAAGAAAGAGAAGTTGAAAACACAAGGTGAAGCCTTGCAATGATTTAGATGGAGCTTCACGATGATATGACCGAGAAAACTTGGAACTCCGTAAAGAAAAAGATGAAGCACTAGAACCGAGAATTGCTTCATCATGAACAATCTCCAGAAGAAAAGAATTGAATCACCTCAAGGAAATAAGAATACGATTTATTGTATGCTTATCCTTCATCAAATTAAATTGATGATAAGCAACGGATTTGGCATACTACTTATTCTCGTAGAAAGGATTAAGAGAGATATAGCATGAACTTGAGGAAGGTCTTCAACGACCACCGGTAGGATTGAAACAATGAAAGAATGAGTGAATTGATACGATAACGAAGCAAGAGAAATCTTGAACGAACCACCATAAGAATTGCAAATGAGATTAGCAAAGGCACAATTCACCGGGAAGAATTGGAAGACGAATGAAGATACTTGAGGGGATTTAGATACATGAGAACGAAGAGATCATGAACTGATTAGAGGGTATTTGAATGATTCACCGGTAAGATTTGGAGAATGACAGCTACAAGCTGAGAATGAAGAATTATGACATGGTGGCCTTCAGAGGAAAGAAATGGAAACAACTCATGAAATGCTTCAGATGGTAAGAAAAGAATTGTCACAATCAAAAACAATTATGAGGATGGCATGAAGCTAGAACCATGAATCTTTGGAAGAACTGGTAAGGATTTAAGAGGAACTCTTCTTCAGTCTTCAAATGTTGAGAATGAAGATGAGAACCACCATGAATTGTTGAGATACTCCGGAAGAATGAAAAAAAAACAGGTTGAGCCAACAATGAAAATTAATTTGAAATCGATCTTGGAAAACATCTGACTGATGAAATTCATTCTTACATCAAACTTCGAAAAGAATTTGGGAATGGCTCCGGAAAATTAGAAGAGTCAGTTAAGATCCTGGGAAAAGACCTATGGGTTAGGGCCCACTCAAAAGATACACCTTCGAAAAATTACTTGAAAGGGAAATTGCACCGGTTGAATTAAATGACTTGAATGAGATAACAACCTCGAAATAACATGAACGGATTTTGAATGGAAACTAATCTTTTGAGATATCTTCGCACTCCGGAACAAATGAATAGTGAGAGGTGAAAGATTAAGAGGTGCACTGGCATGAGAAAGCATTATATACGAGGAAAGGAATATGATGAATATCGAAAACTTGAATTGGATCCACCGGAGAAGAAACAACAATGCAGGATGATGAACTTTTAACTGTTGAGCATCTTCAAGGGAAATCACCGGATAAGAACATTGAAAGAAAAGAATGAAGAGACTTCCCACAAATAAAAGGATACATGATTAAGAAATGTGAGTCCTTGAAGAAAAAGGGTGGGAGGGCGGGAAAACAAAGGCAACTTGGGGACGGATGAAACAAACACCGTTGAGAAAACTTAGAATTGATCTTGCGAATGTTGAAATGATTGGATCCACTTGAAAGAAGCACACCGGTTGGAAAGAATTAACATGACAACCTCAATGATCAAGAAGGATTAGCACTCCCATAGAAATATGAGAACACCACTTGAAAAGTATGGAATCAACACTTGACATTGAAGCAACTCGAATACCAAAACTCAAAACAAAACAAAGGATTGGCTTGCAGAAATAAGCTGGAACAAATACATATGATAGAGATTTACCCAATCCCATATCATGCATCTGTCGAAAAGATATTCTAGGAGCTACTGGAATTCCCACCTATAAACTCCCGAAACTTTCTGGTTATGCAATCTGGTGTTGGGGATACAGGGGAAGCAATAAATATCTCACCCAAGCTAACAATACCTACATCCAAGCTGTATCCATCCATCAACACATAACCAAGAAACCTTCGGAAATCCTGTACCTCAACCTTCTAAAAGCATCCGTTATACGAGCTATGGCAATACTCCCGAACTCCCCAGTACTGGGTGGCGTCGAGGTTATCTCACCAACAACTGCATAAAAGAGATTTTCGATGTCGGCAAAACTCAGGTATTCCAGAACTGCAACGATAAAATTATGACGACAACACCTTGGAGCTCAACTCCCCGGGACAGTGCCACAACCCCCAAATGTCAGGAGGCACCAAGAACAATGTTCTCGTCATAAGAATATCGGAACGATTCCAAGATACCCGCGTGATACTAAAAAAAATTGTGAAAAATTGAGGAGAGGAAAGATAAAACATCTACGTCGAGAGTCCTCACTAGAGCGACGAAGGGGGCTGAGGAGTAAAAAGAATCCTACTCTACGATATATATAATCCTAAGACTTAAAATAGTTTTCTGCTAGACCCAACAACGACCAACAATCAAGGGGGATCCTATGGTCGGTCAAGGCTCTGATACCAACTTGTCATGCCCAATATGCGATACTATCCTAAAGGGACTCGAAGGTCCCACCAAGGATAGAACCGCATATTGATACGCTTTTGCAAGGTGGATATCATTACATCAACATTACATAATAGATGGGGATACATACAAGAGGCATACAATGCCACACGAACACAACAATACATCATACACAATAGCATCATCCGACTACGGATGAAACACAAACAGAAACTCAAACGACATCCACCCTGCTAGCCCAGGCTGCCGACCTGGAACCTATCCCCTGATCGAAGAAGAAGCAGAATAAGAACTCCAAAACAAGTAAGCATCGCTTTCGCGTCAAGATCATCACATAACCTGTACCTGCAACTGTTGTTGTAGTAATCTGTGAGCCACGAGGACTCAGCAATCCCATTACCATGGGTATCAAGACTAACAAAGATTAAAGGGTAAGGAAGGGGTAAAGTGGTGAGGTTGCAGCAGCGACTAAGAATATATGGTGGCTAACATACGCAAATAAGAGCGAGAAGAGAGCAACGGGATGGTCGTGAAGCTAGCAATGATCAAGAAGTGATCCTGACCTCCTACTTACGTTAAACATAACCGAAAACCGTGTTCACTTCTCGAACTCCGTCGAAAAGAGACCATCATGGCTACACACGCGGTTGATGAGTTTTAACCGAGTCAAGTGTCAAGTTATCTACAACCGGACATTAACAAATTCCCATCTGCCACATAACCGCGAGCACGGCTTTCGAAAGTTTATACCCTGCAGGGGTGTCCCAACTTAGCCCATCACAAGCTCTCACGGTCAATGAAGGATATTCCTTCTCCCAGGAAGACCCAATCAGTCTCGGAATCCCGGTTTACAAGACATGTCGACAATGGTAAAACAAGACCAGCAAAGCCGCCCGATGTGCCGACAAATTCCGATAGGAGTCGCATGTACCTCGTTCTCAGGGCACACCGGATAAGTCAAGCTACGAGTAAAACCAGACCTCAAGTTTCCCCGAGGTGGCCCCGCAGGCTGCTCGGATCGGACCAACACTCGAAGGAGTACTGGCCCGGGGGGTGGGGGGGGGGGTTAAATAAAGATGACCCTTGGGCTCCGGAAACCCAAGGGAAAAAGGCTTAGGTAGGCAAATGGTAAAACCAAGGTTGGGCCTTGCTGGAGGAGTTTTATTCAAAGCGAACTGTCAAGGGGGTCCCATAAATCACCCAACCGCGTAAGGAACGCAAAATCAAGGAACATAACACCAGTATGACGGAAACTAGGGCGGTAAGAGTGGAACAAAACGCTAGGCATAAGGCCGAGCCTTCCACCCTTTACCAAGTATATAGATGCATTAATTAAATAAGAGATATTGTGATATCCCAACATAATCATGTCCACCATGGAGCAATCTTCAACTTCGCCTGCAACTAACAACGCTATAAGAGGGGCTTGGTAAAGCGGTAACATAGCCAAGCAATAGTTTGCTAGGAGGGGTGAAAAAGGTTAGAGGCTGACATGGCAGTTTGGGAGGCTTGAAGAGCAAGTGATAGGTAGCACATCATAGCGATAGAACGAAGCAACTAGCATAGCAATGATATTAATGAGATCCAAGGTGACGGTCATCTCGCTTGAAATCCCGCTAGGAAGAAGAACGAGTCCATGAAGTAGTCGAACCAACGTAGTCGAACGAATCCTCACAACTCTGGAATGAAACTGAAGCTAACGAGAGGAGCAAACCAGAAAGAAGCAAACAACATGGTAAACACACGAACATAATCATGGCATGATGCACAATCAAGTATGATGCATGTCCGGTTTAAAGAGGCATGGCATGGCAAAGTGCAACAAACAATACTACAAGTTAAGTGGAGCTCAATATGCAACGAGTTGCATATTGACGAAACACCACATTCGAGTTATTTGGTTCACTCTCGTTTAGGTACACAACAATATTAAATGTTGTTAAACATGGCAAGAGGTGAAACATAAGTAAACTAACTATCTAGGCAAGTTTAAATGAGGCCGGAATAACAAACAACAATTCCAGAAAATCCTCATATGCATATTTTGGATTTGGTACTGTTCTGCCCTAAACCATATTTTAGAGTTGTTAAACATGAAAGATGAGTGCACCATGTTAAACTAGGCATTTTTCCACCCCATTTACATATAAAGTTTGTTTAATTTGGAGCTACGGTTATTTAGTTATGAAATAAATCATTTTAACATGGCATTTATGCAAAAATAAAGCACACAGCAAGTTTAAGCATTTTAAACATGGATGAAAGTGGCATAATGTGAAACTAGATGAAATTCTAAGCATTTTACATATATAGTTTGTTTAAATCCAAAGCATGGTTATTTATATAGGAGCAATGTAAGATGATGGCATTTCAGTAAATAAGAATGCATTGGAAAATGCTAAAATACACAGACTGGAAAAAATATGCACGGGCCCGAAGCACTAGAGTGCAGCGGCCCAGAGGTGGAATCGGGCCTAAGTGGCTGTGGGTGTGTGTGCTTGATGAATGGCTGTTGGTACGTGCATGGTGAAGAAATGAGGTGGAGATAAGAGGAAGAGGGTTCACACGAGGACACATAACATAACTTAACTATGCAAAGCAAGGCACGATGATCATGATGCAATTCAACAAAAATGACATAGGCAATATCATGAAGCATAGAACAAAGCAAGAATGGTGCAATGCAATATAATATAAGATGGACATGATGCAAGAAGCAAAAATGACAAGGCACTCAACATGATCATGACATAACATATAGGAATAAAATATGCAAAACAATTATGATAATGCAACAAACATAATAACCACACGGCAACAACTAAAATAAAATAGAAGGCATCTGGAGCATCAGTCTTGGGGTGTTACAGAGAGGCCCTGAAGAAAGCCGAGGTAGAGACGACCGCAAAGAAAACTGCCGCTGACAAGGCGGTGGTCGAGCTCGAGAAGGCTAAGCTTGCTGTTGATCAGCACAAGGCTCGAGTGACTGAAGTGTAAGTGGAGCTCCAGGATGCTACCAAGAAGCTGGAGGTCCTTGAGAAGGAGCAGGAGGAGCAATCCTCCCAGCTGCCCAAGATGGAGAAAGAGCTCCAGGAGGCAAGGACCGAAGCACGAGGTGTCTGGGAAGAGCTCTGTTAAGTCGGGCAAATTACAAATGGTAAGAAATACTTACCGCAGAGTGTGTTTGGAGGCAACAGGTTTGCCTTGCTGACGCGGGTCTCGCACTCTGCAGGCGTCTTCACCGAACTTCTGAATAATGTGGCGGCCATGATGGAGCACTATGTTACTCATGAGGAGGACTCACGCAGTGACTCTTCTGGTCACAGTTTTTGGATTCCGAGTCCTCCCCTCCTCAGCAATCAAGAAGCAGATGATGGAGATGCATCGGATGTCCGAGCTAGCCGTGAAGGACATCCGTGTCAGTCTGTGGCCCACCGAGCCCATTCTCGACACCTACTTCGGCCTTGTGTAGAAGCTATGGGAGGCGTCGCTCTGGATTGACGCCATGAAGTGCTCAATGTGCCTTGTGGGGGCGACGCTTGCGTTTGCAAAGACCATGGGGCATTGGCCGAAGATTAACCTAATGGACGTGACCACTGGCCTTCCGCCCATGGGGAAAGAGCATTGTGGCCCTGAGAAATACTTTGCACATGTTATGAATGGAGCGTGGGCGATAAGTCTCCAATGTATCTATAATTTTTGATTGTTCCATGATATTATATTACCCCTTTCGGATGTTTATGGGCTTTATTTTACTTATATCATTTTTGGGACTAACCTACTAACCGGAGGCCCAGCCCATATTGCTGTTTTTTTGCCTATTTCAGTATTTCAAAGAAAAGGAATATCAAACGGAGTCCAAACGGAATGAAACCTTCAGGAGCGTGATTTTTGAAACAAATCTGATTCGGAGAGCTTGGAGTGCAAGTCAAGAAACAACCGGAGCCTCCACAAGATAGGAGGGCCCCCCCTATAGGGCGCGCCCCCTGTCTCGTGGGCCCCTCGGGCGTCCACCGACGTACTTCTTCCTCCTATATAAACCTGCGGACCCCGAAAACATCCAGGAGCACCACGAAACACAATTTCCACCGCCGTAACTGTCGGTGTCAAAACCGGCGGATCTCGGGTAGGGGGTCCCGAACTGTGAGTCTAGGCGGATGGTAACAGGAGACAAGGGACACGATGTTTTTACCCAGGTTCGGGCCCTCTCGATGGAGGTAAAACCCTAATCCTGCTTGATTAATATTGATGATATGGGTAGTACAAGAGTAGATCTACCACGAGATCGGAGTGGGTAAACCCTAGAATCTAGCCTATGGTATGATTGTTGTTCGTCCTACGGACTAAAACTCTCCGGTTTATATAGACACCGGAGAGGGCTAGGGTTACACAGAGTCGGTTACAATGGGAGGAGATCTTCATATCGTATCGCCAAGCTTGCCTTCCACGCCAAGGAAAGTCCCATCCGGACACGGGACGGAGTCTTCAATCTTGTATCTTCATAGTCCGGGAGTCCGGCCAAAGGTCTTAGTCCGGCCATCCAGACACCCCCTAATCCAGGACTCCCTCAGTAGCCCCTGAACCAGGCTTCAATGACGACGAGTCCGACGCGCAAGTTGTCTTCGGCATTGCAAGGCGGGTTCCTCCTCCGAATATTTCATAGAAGATGTTGAACACCAGTGTAGTGTCCGGCTCTGCAAAATAAGTCCCACATTCCATCATAGAGAGAATAATATTTGTATCAATCGGATTTGCTGACGTATTCCGCGGCGTGACATCATGCCACGACCAGGCTTTTATTCATTTTATTGTTCCACCTCAGCGCGTTTAGTGAGGCGGTTTCCTTGGCACGTCTTGTCAAAGCAGAGATCGTGTCCCCTTATTCCGAGATTCTCATCAATATGGGTGTGGGTAACCCAACCGCGCCATTAACCGCGGCGTTTGGGAGATAAGCGAGTTTTATTAGGCCGATGGGGGGCTCATAGTTTTGGCTGCTCATATAAGGGGATAAGAATCCGCCCTTTCCATTCACGCCCTCTTCCTCCTCTGCTTATCTGTCCATGCGCGCTCGAGCTCCAGCGCCCAAGCCCGCATTTCCCACCTAAACCTTCTCCAACCATGTTTGGAGCGGGAGGTAGATGGATGGCCTCCTCCGTCACGGAGGGTCGAATCAAAAACCTGAGGAAGGCCGGATACTTGTCTAACGACATCGCGCACCGGCTCCCAGATGTGGGGCAACTCATCCCCACCCCCAGGCCCCATGAGAGGTTTTTTTTGAAAGCTCAGGACAGTGAGGGCAACCCCCCACTGACTTTATATTACTTCAAACAACACAGTTTACAACACACACTCACCCTGGGTCTATATGACGCTAATTACAGTAGAACCCCATCATCGTAGGGAGTGAAAAGTAGAGCGACAGAATAAAAGAAAGTAAAAAGGTGTTTGCAACTCAGATGGAATCAACGAAACTGTCCACAGACGGGACTAAGGTCTCCTTGATCCTATGCCTCAGCATCCCAAAATACTTTTTGAATCGTAGGAGCCATCCCTCAACCGAAGGCACGACGCCTCTAAAGTGTTTGTTGTTGCGCTCCTTCCACAGGCTCCAGGCCGTGCCCGTAAAGATCTCCATAAACATGGGGCCCGACCACCTTCCTTCGCCTCTTGCATAAGTTGGAGCCTGTTCCCGCCATCAGCCCACACCACCCCCAGCTTCCCCCAGCAGGTTTTGCTGAAAGCACAGTGGAAGAAGAGGTGCTCAACCGTCTCTTCAGGTGGACTATCACACAGGAGGCAAGTGTATACGTCGTCCCGCAGCTTCATGCCTCTCCTCTTGAGCATGTTTCTAGTGTTTAGCCTGTCCGCAAGGAGCAGCCATGCAAAGACCCTCCACTTGTTGGTGCATTTTGACCGCCATATCCATTTGAACACATCATCGGCCACCACCTCACGGAAGCAGTGCTCATAGAATTTGTTGGCCGCAAACTCTCCTGACCCCCAAACACACCTCCAAACGACAGTAGTATCACACAGGTCGGTCGCGGCCAGGCTTTCTTGAAGGTCGTACAACTCTTCTCTAGCTTGCGGGGAGAGCGGTAGGTGGAAGTTTGTCCGAGAGTCGGCGCAGTCAGCAGTGTTTTCACGGAGACATCCTCGTGCGCAGAAAAAGAGAACAGTCGGGGGTGACTGTCACTGATTATTCGGTTATGCCACAGATCTTTCCAAAAGAGGACCGTGTCCCCGCTCCCCACCTCCACCGTCGTGACCCCTCTGTACGCTGGTGTGAGCTGAAGGATGTCACGCCACCAGAATGATCCGCAGGGCTCACTTGCATGCGGCACCACCCCCTCATAGTGCGTGGCCCAAATTAGGTCAACCCACGGGACGTCACGGCAGTTGTAAAATTTATGCAACTGCTTAATCAACAGGGCCTGATTCTGAGTCTGGAGATCAACAATCCCCAACCCACCTTTCTCTTTGGGATGACAGACAAGGCCCCATGCTGCCAAAGACACCACTTTATGTCCATCATCTGTGTTCTTCGCCCAGAGACAATATCGCCTAAGCTTGTCAAGATGTTCCAAGATTTTCGGAGGCAGTTTGATGGAGCACATAGCATAGATCGCCAGGGATGTGATCACCGAGTTTACCAGCGTTAATTTTGATCCGAGATCCAAAAGCGAGGCAGCAGTAGAGAGCCTGCGCTCGACCGATGCGACAAGTGGCATTAGGTCAGCCACCATCGGCCTAGCCGTGCCCATGGGCATGCCCAAGTATGTTAAGGGCATCTTGCCAACCCTGCATCCAAAAACCCCCGCTAAACGATCCGTCGCCTCAACTGCCGTGTTTACAGTCATCAGCGTGGATTTTTGGAAGTTGATTCGCAGCCTAATGGAGGATGCATAGTCTTGTAGAATGGACTTGATCGTTGTCGCTTGCGCCCGATCAGCCGGCATCACTAGGATAGTGTCATCCGTGTACTGGATCACAGGATAGTCCCTCTCTACTGTCAGCAGCGGCAGCTGGATTTGACCACCACGATATGCGTCATTGATGGCTGCTTGGAGAAGGTTAGCCGCTAAGATGAAAATGAGCGGGGACAGCGGGTCACCTTGACGCACCCCTCTTTTGCAGAAGAACTGTCGCCCGGGGGTCCCATTAAGCAGCACGGATGATTTGGCAGTCGAGAACAAGCAGCGGATCCACCCCAGCCAGCGGTCATCAAAGCCCATACATTTTATAATCCGCATCATTGGGGCATGTTCAATTTTATCGAATGCCTTCGCAAAGTCTAGCTTGAGGATGGCGATTTCGCGCCCCGAATTCTGGCACTGGTGTATGAACTCATACGCCCACGCCACACAATCTTGGATCGACCTACCTCTCAAGAAGCTGTACTGGTTTCGGTGGATAATCCTAAGCACCACTTTCTGCAGCCGATTGGCCAAGAGCTTTGTCAGAAGTTTGCGACAACTGTTTAGGAGTAGTATAGGGCGATAATCATCCGCCATCTCAGGCGACTGCGTCTTTGGGATTAGCATAATTGTTTTTCTTCCCCATTTCCTCCGCGGACTGGGTTTTCCTCTTCACTCGTTCATCCGGGGGCTCATGTTCTACTACGGCCTGGACTTCCACGATCTGGCCCCGAACTTCATCCTCAATATCTCGGCGTTTATTGTCGTGTGCGAGGCCTTCTTCCGCATTCAGCCCCACTTTGGCCTATGGCTGAAGATCTTCAACGTCAAGCCGAAGGTCGTGCAAGGCCGACAGGCGAAATGCGGAGGCGCCATGGTGGGCAAGATAGCCAACGTCACCTGGCTCGAGGGTGCCTTCGTGGAAACCATCAAAGGGTGGCAATCGGGGTGGTTTTATATCACCGAGCCGTGTGACCCTAAATGGGCAGCGGCCCCCGAATTTCGATCCGGCATCCCCACCCGGCTCACATCTTGGAAAGAGACGGGCCTGTCGTGGGGCAATCTGGAAGAGGTGACCAGACTCCAAACCTGTGTCCGAGACCTGGTGACCAAGAAGGTCAAGCTTGTCAACGTGGTCCAGGTCATGCTCTTCCGCCGGATCCTCTCGTGTCAACGACGGGACTTCAATTTGTGGGAGTTCGACCCGGCCCGGCACCAGACTCTATCCCGGCTCTTCGAAACGAAGCACGAGGACGCCTGGAAGGTGCTTTTCAAGAGTTCCGAGGTCTCCCCTCCCGTCACTGAGGATCGTGGATTCTGCACCAAACGTCAAGCCTTCGAAGTAAGCTTACATTTAGTCCCTTACGGGATACCCGAGTTTCATAGTGTGACTTTATGTGGGATCTAAACTCCCGTTCCTTTGACAGGACTGGAAGAGGACATCCGGACAGTTCGACTGTCCGGCCCCTTTGCCCGAAGGCCCAGTAGACGCACACTTAGAGAAGCTACTGGTTCCGGCACCTCAGTGGTGCCGGATAAGAAGGCCAAGGAGAAGGCCACGGGGACCCGAAAGAGTTCCCGGCGCCCGGTGTCGTCGGATTTGACCGACGGCCCCAACGCACCCTCCGCCTCCGAAGACGAGAAGGAGGAGGAAGAAGAAGATGCCTCTCCCCCTCCAACGGGGGGAGGAAAGAAGAGAAAGGCCGCCCCAACTGGGGAAGCCGGAGGGTCCAAGAAGGGGAAGACCCTTCTGCCGGACTACGCTCCCGACGCCGAAGACGGCGGGGAGGACTGGCCATCCAGGGTCAAGCCCCTGGCAAAATCGTAAGTGTCCGGCTACCCGAATGACTTATTGCACTCCTTTATTATTTGATAGCTTTTAACGCCGAAGCTAATCATGCAGTCCGCCCAGAGCTCAGCTTGGCGATTCATCGAGCGAATCTCTGAATTCGTCGGATGTGAATAGCGCTTCACTTCCGACGGCCTCCTCCCCTCTCCCTACAGACGACGCTGAGGTGGCGTCCCGTAGGGGACAAAACCAGGAGGAGGTGGTCCTGGAAGCGCCACAAGGCGACCTTCCGGACTCCAAGCCCAAAGGGGGTAAAGCCCCGAAGGGATCTAAGTCCGGCCCCGGGCTGGACACTGCTCCGGAACCATCAGTGGTTCCAGAGTCCGATAGGCGGCGCCTTCATAAGAAGGGCAAGCCCGCGACGCCGGCGACTTCCGTCCACCCGGAGGCGCTGGACAATTTGCTGGAGGTGCTTAACGGCGCCTCCATCGACGAAGAACACCACACTGTTATGAGTGCGGTGATTCAGAAGGTTTAGTCCGCCAAGAGCGGGCTGACGGAAGCCTGCACAAGCCTGTTAACGGGCTTTGAGGTATGTGTTCAAAAACATATATAAAAAATGTTACCACATAGACAGTAGCCCCTGATGCTCAGTTCGGTGTTCGGAAAGAAAAGCCGAACTGAGGATCTCAAAAGATATACGCAGGAGTCTAATAGAAATATGTCAATATGGGAATGCAGGCTGCGCTGCTGACCTCTGCCGCATTGACTACGGAGGTCAATGCCTTGAAGGAAAGCCTTGAGCAGTACGAGAGCGAGCTCGGCCGTGCCAAGAAGCAGCTCGAGGATAAAGAGGGTACATACTACCTCCTATAAATGTTTATAGAAATACTTGGTTGCATAATAATAACAGGACCAACGTTAATGTTGCAGGAGCCACGACCGAGGTGGCGACCCTGAAAGAGGCGGTCTCGAAGGCCGAAAAGAGTGCGGCCTTGGAGCGCACCGAGCGAGAGAAGCAGGAGGCGTGGGTGGCGGAGGTGCGGCAAGAGCTCCAGGCTCTCGTGGAAAAACACAAGAGTTTGGAGCGTGACTCGAAGACTCGAGAGTCCGAGCTTGCCTTGGCTCTTGAGAGTGCCAAGACCGCTAAGGCTGAAGCCCAGAAGGCCCTTCAGGAGATCGAGGCAATGAAGAAGATAGCGGCGGGTAAGGCATTCTTTATGCAAAGCAAAAATATAAAAGTTAATTATCTGCTACTTACCCGAATCCGGAGCTCTCCAGGAGCGTTCGCCGATCTGCGCCGTAGTGTGTCTGATGCCGCCGCATACTACCGAGCCGAAGAGGGGAGCTCGACAGAAAAAGTGTTCTGGTCTTAGTATGCTGAGGCCGAACATCCGGTGCCCCTGAGCGACCAGCTGAAGCAGCTGGTCGAGCTCCACAAGGTGGCCGAACAGGCCATGAAGGGCCTCATAGCTCGGCTGTGGCCTGGAGAAGTCATGCCTGGGAGCTACTTTGGTCTGGTGCGGCGGCTGGTGGACGCGTGTCCGTGGATTGAGGTCGTCAAGCGCTCCGTTTGTATTGAAGGTGCCCGTCGGGCCCTTGCCCGTGCTAAGGTGCACTGGGGCAAGCTAGACGCGGAGAAGCTATTGACGGACGCGCCACCGCTGGGCAAGGAGTATCGTACGCCTGAGATGTATTATAATGGCGTTCTGAAGAGTGCCCGCCGCATAGCGGATGAGTGCTCCAAAGATGTAATTTTTGAGTAAACTCGCATTTGTTATCCTGTACGCTGAAGCTTTGTTCATATGCATTAAGCAACACTTGTTAATTTAAAATATTACCTTCTGTGCGGCCATTTATCAGATCTGAGAGATGCAAGTCGTCAGCTTCGACCCCCATGCCACGAGTGCTGGGGTGTTCGGGATAAACCTGAGCGCTCTTGTTCCGATTCTTGGGTCCATCTAGGGAGGCGTTCAGCACAACGAACCAGGCCGTCAGACTTATAATTCTTTATCACTCTCACTTAGGCATAGAATTCTATAATTTTAAATTTCGGCAAAGCCCCTAGTATTCGGAAGACCGAGTTCGGGGCGCTATCCACGCCTAGGCCGGATAAGTCCGGTTCCTCGCTCAGGTCTGATGAAGCGGCATAAGTCTTTAAGGACTCGAAGAAACCTCGCGAACAGCGACCGGTCTCTTGCACTATCATGACAGTCAGTTTTAGCTTTCTTTACTGAGGTGTTAACCCAGCTCAACTGGGGCACAATCACAGTAGTTCTCCCAGCGCTACCTTAGCCAACAATGCGGAACGTAAGGTACCAAAACATGGGAGCCGGGCAAACCCAACTATTGACCAAAGACATGATTCGGAGCCGATGCATATAGTGCTATAAGTTCGGGGTGCCGCACTTGTTAGAGTGTTTGGTCTTCTCACACCATGTTATGGGGTGTTGTAAGCCCCTGGTGTATTATCCGTACCAAAGTGTACGGTTGCAGAATGTCATGACTGAACATATTTGTATATAAAAATAGATAAGTACAATAATAGGTAAGAGCTATATATTGTTCATTAAAAAAGGGCTGCTGCGAAAGCAGAATGATACAAAAAGTGCGGTAAGCAAGAGATGGGAGTATTTGACATATTCCCCTCCAGGGGCAAGCTGCAGGATTGTAAGAGAAACAGGTATTAAACTCGTTATAGAGACCACATGGAATTTTGACGTGGCTTGCTTCCTCCCTGGCTATTGCATCGTGGGTTCGGCGAGAGTACTGTCGGACAGGCCTTCCGAATAGTTGGGTCCTGAAAGTGTGTGAAAAGGAAAACGATGAAATAGGGAGCCCCTTAGTGCGGTTGAGCCGCATTCTGGGCGTGCCGTTGTTGTGCCCCTCCCCTTATGCCCATGGTATCTCTAAGGCGTAATTATGTACGCGTGGTACCAGTATCGCCGTTTGACGGGGGCTGGGGTTGGGGCCGCACTGCTATGCTTGCTCGGAACGTGCCAGCCGGATTTGTTGTAGGTTACTTAGGGCTCGCTTGACGTTGTCCGGACGTTTGGCACCTGGATTGGAGAACTGCCTTGAGAGGCTACTCTGTACTTCCGCTGCCAGGGCCGCCGTGTGCTCCTCCGTTCGGAGAGAGCGTTCGGTGTTTCCGTTTATCGTGATGACTCCGCGAGGTCCTGGCATCTTGAGCTTGAGATATGCGTAGTGCGGCACCGCATTGAATTTGGCAAATGCGGTTCGTCCGAGCAGGGCGTGATAGCCGCTGCGGAATGGGACTATGTCGAAGATTAACTCCTCGCTCCGGAAGTTATCCGGGGATCCGAAGACCACCTCGAGTGTGACCGAGCCTGTACAGCTGGCTTCTACCCCTGGTATGACACCTTTGAAGGTTGTCTTTGTGGGTTTAATCCTTGAAGGATCGATGCCCATTTTTCGCACTGTGTCCTGGTAAAGCAGGTTCAGGCTACTGCCGCCGTCCATTAGGACTCTGGTAAGGTGAAATCCGTCGATAATTGGGTCTAGCACCAGTGCGGCGAATCCGCCGTGACGGATGCTGGTGGGATGGTCCCTTCGATCGAAGGTGATCGGGCAGGAGGACCATGGGTTGAACTTTGGGGCGACTGGCTCCAGCGCATAGACGTCCTTGAGAGCACGCTTCCGCTCCCTTTTGGGGATGTGGGTTGCGTATATCATATTCACCGTCCGAACTTGCGGGGGAAATCCCTTCTGTCCTTTGTTGTTCGGCGGCCGGGGCCCCTCCTCGTCATCGCTATGTAGCCCCTTGTCTCTGGTCTCGGCACTTAACTTGCCTGCCTGCTTGAACACCCAACAATCCCTGTTGGTGTGATTGGCTGGCTGTTCGGGTGTGCCGTGTATCTGGCACGAGCGATCGAGTATCCGGTCTAAGCTGGATGGGCCCTGAGGGTTTCTTTTGAATGGCTTCTTCCGCTGACCCGGTTTAGAGCCTCTGAATCCGGCATTGACTGCCGTATCTTCAGTATTGTCACCGTTAATGCGGCGCTTATGCTTGTTGCGACGTGACCTGCCGTTGTTATCCTTGGTATCCGAATTGCCGGGGCTCTTGGTTATGTTATTGCTACGAGCTAGCCAGCTGTCTTCTCCCGCGCAGAAGCGGGTCATGAGTGTCGTGAGGGCTGCCATAGACTTCGGCTTTTCCTGTCCTAGGTGCCGGGCAAGCCATTCGTCTCGGATGTTGTGCCTGAAGGCTGCAAGGGCCTCGGCGTCCGGACAATCGACTATTTGGTTTTTCTTGGTTAGGAACCGTGTCCAGAATTGTCTGGCCGATTCCTCTGGCTGCTGGATTATGTGGCTTAGGTCATCGGCGTCTGGTGGTCGCACATAAGTGCCCTGGAAGTTGTCAAGGAATGCGGATTCCAGGTCCTCCCAACAACTAATTGACTCTGCTGGCAGGCTGTTAAGCCAATGTCGAGCTGGTCCTTTAAGCTTGAGCGGGAGGTATTTGATGGCGTGTAGATCATCACCACGGGCCATGTGGATATGAAGGAGATAATCCTCGATCCATACCGCGGGATCTGTTGTGCCATCGTATGATTCGATGTTTACGGGTTTGAAGCCCTCGGGGATTTGATGATCCATTACTTCGTCTGTGAAGCATAGTGGGTGTGCGGCGCCCCTGTACTGGGCTATATCACGACGCAGCTCGGACGAGCTTGGTCTGTTGTATTCGGCCGGGCCATACTTATTATGTCCGGCGTGACGGCTAGCGTCACGTGAAGCGGGGCGCCCATGCGATCCGTAGATCGATCTTGTTTGCCTTGCCTTATTCTCCAAGATGTCTCGCAGGTCTGTTGCGTCTCCCCGTACTCTGGTATGTTTTGAGCGGTGTCGGGGTGCGGCTTGGGTTGAGGGCCTGAAGGCCTCTCTATCGCGGCCACGGGGTGGCCGATCGGGCGCATCGTACGCTGGTGATGTAGGTTTAGTTGCTTCCTCCTCAAGTTGGGGTAGCAGCCTGCGCTTTGGGTAGCTCTTGGATGGGCGTTCTAGTTTATACTCTTCGGCCGCCAGGACTTCGGTCCATCTGTCGGCTAGCAAGTCTTGGTCAGCTCTAAGCTGCTGCTGTTTCTTCTTGAGGCTGCTTGCCGTGGCTATGAGCCTGCGTTTGAAACGCTCTTGTTCGACGGGATCCTCTGGCACGACGAATTCGTCGTCGTCGAGGCTTGCCTCGTCTTCGGAGGGAGGCATGTAATTGTCGTCCTCATCCTCTTTGTCGGCCGCTCTCTCATGAGGGCTGGCTCCTTCGTCCTCCTGCACTGAATCCTGCTGGAGGGGGTTGTCTTCGGCACTGTCCGGCGTATTGTTATCTCCGGTGCCGGAATCGCCGTTTTTGCTTTGGCGGGACTTAGAGCGGCGCCGCTGACGTCGGCGCTTGGGTTGCTTCTTGGAGGGGTCATCCTCCGTTTTCTCCTCGCCATCCCCCGCTTTAGGGGTGTCCACCATGTATATGTCATATGACGAGGTGGCTTTCCAGTTCCCTATAGGTGCTGGTTCTTGATCGTCTCCTTCATCGGCGTCCATGCCGTCGATGTCTTCGGAGTCAAAGTCGAGCATGTCGGTTAAATCGTCGACAGTGGCTACGAAGTGGGTGGTGGGTGGGCTACGAATTTCTTCGTCGTCCGTATCCCAACCGTGTTGGCCGTAGTCCGGCCAGGGCTCTCCTGACAAAGAGAGAGACTTTAACGAATTCAGGATATTGCCGAAAGGCGAGTGCTGAAAGACATCCGCGGCGGTGAACTCCATGACCGGAGCCCAATCGGGCTTAATCGGAAGAGGTGCGGGATTTACGGAGTCCGGATCGGAGTCCGGCACCTTGGAGTCACGGGCCTTGCGAGGGACTAGGCTGGTATCCGGCTCTATCGCCGTAGAGGTTGCAGCTTCCGGGGCGGCGTCCAACCGTCCGTCCCCGACTGGCGCAGCGGGCTCCGAGCTAATGGTCGGAGCGGACACCTGAGCGGCGCTCTGGGTGTTGTCCGATGACAGAGCTAAATCATGCCCATCGTGACAGTGCGGCGCGCTCGGTCGTGGCTCGAATCCGTCGAAGATCAAGTCCCCGCGGATGTCGGCCGTGTAGTTTAAGCTTCCAAACCTGACCTGGTGGCCAGGGGCATAGCTTTCGATCTGCTCCAGATGGCCGAACGAGTCAGCCCGTAGTGCGAAGCCGCCAAATACGAAGATCTGTCCGGGGAGAAAAGTCTCATCCCGGACCGTATCGCGATTGTCGAGCGAAGAAGCCATCGGGCCTAAAGGCGACGACACAGAGGAACTCTCAATGAAAGCACCAATGTCGGTGTCAAAACCGGCGGATCTCGGGTAGGGGGTCCTGAACTATGCGTCTAGGCGAATGGTAACAGGAGACAAGGGAGACGATGTTTTTACCCAGGTTCGGGCCCTCTCGATGGAGGTAAAACCCTACTCATGCTTGATTACTATTGATGATATGGGTGGTACAAGAGTAGATCTACCACGAGATCGGAGTGGCTAAACCCTAGAATCTAGCCTATGGTATGATTGTTGTTCGTCCTACGGACTAAAACTCTCCGGTTTATATAGACACCGGAGAGGGCTAGGGTTACACAGAGTCGGTTACAATGGGAGGAGATCTTCATATCGTATCGCCAAGCTTGCTTTCCACGCCAAGGAAAGTCCCATCCGGACACGGGATGGAGTCTTCAATCTTGTATCTTCATAGTCCGGGAGTCCGGCCAAAGGTCTTAGTCCGACCATCCGGACACCCCCTAATCCAGGACTCCCTCAGTAACCTTCTATATCCGCGAGATCTCATCTTGGATCCTTCGCTGACACTCTGCCGGAGGGGGAATCGACCATGGAGGGCTTCTACATCAACAACCTTGCCCCTCCGATGAGTTGTGAGTAGTTTACCATAGACCTACGGGTCCATAGTTATTAGCTAGATGGCTTCTTCTCTCTTTTTGTATCTCAATACAATGTTCTCCCCCTCTCTTGTGGAGATCTATTCGATGTATCTCTTTTTGCGGTGTGTTTGTCGAGATCCGATGAATTGTGGGTTTATGATCAAGTTTATCTATGAATAATATTTGAATCTTCCCTGAATTCTTTTATGTATGATTGAGTTATCTTTGCAAGTCTCTTCGAATTATCAGTTTGGTTTGGCCTACTAGATTGATCTTTCTTGCCATGGGAGAAGTGTTTAGCTTTGGGTTCAATCTTGTGGTGTTCTTACCAAGTGACAGAAAGGGTTGCAAAACATGTATTGTATTGTTGCCATCGAGGATAACAAGATGTGGTTTATATCATATTGCATGTGTTTATCCCTCTACATCATGTCATCTTGCTTAAGGCGTTACTCGGTTCTTATGAACTTAATACTCTAGATGTAGGCAGGAGTCGGTCGATGTGTGGAGTAATAGTAGTAGATGCAAGCAGGAGTCGGTCTACTTGTTATGGACGTGATGCCTATATACATGATCATGCCTAGATAACGTCATAATTATTTGCTTTTCTATCAATTGCTCGACAGTAATTTGTTCACCCACCGTAATACTTATGCTATCTTGAGAGAAGCCTCTAGTGAAACCTATGGCCCCCGGGTTTATCTCTTATCATATTTTTCTTTCAATCTATCTTTATTTGCATCTTTACTTTTTGCATCTATCTTATAGAATACCAAAAATATATTACTATCTCTATCAGATCTCACTTTCGTAAGTGGCCGTGAAGGCATTGACAACCCCTTTATTGCGTTGGTTGCGAGTTCTCAGTTTGTTTGTGTAGGTGTGTGGGACTTTTGAGGAGCCTCCTACTGTATTGATACCTTGGTTCTCAAAACTGAGGGAAATACTTACGCTACACTTTGCTGCATCACCCTCTCCTCTTCGAGGAAAACCAACGCAAGCTCAAGACGTAGCAAGAAGGATTTCTGGCGCCGTTGCCAGGGAGGTCTTCGCTCAAGTCAAGACATACCAAGTACCCATCACAAACCCATCTCCCTCGCATTTACATTATTTGCCTCCCGTTTTCCTCTCCCCCACTTCACCCTTGCTGTTTTATTCGCCCTCTCTTTCCCAATCTCCTCCTCCCTTTTTGCTTGCCTTTTTTCCGTTGCTCGTGTATTTGCTCGTTTGCTTCGTCGTTATGGCTAGTTCCTTGTCCTCTCCTATGTCTCCCGAGTTTTAAGTTCTTCACTTCAAGCAAAGGCAAGGAGAAAACTTAAAAGATGCATGGTATAGGATGATGGAATCTTATCGCAAGTGCACCCTAGAGGTGAACTTTAGAATTCTTCTTCGCAATTTTTATGTTGGGTTAAACATGATGCATAGACAACTCTTGGATTGCATTGCCAAGGGAAATTTTATTGAAATTGATCCAAGTATTGCGCATGAAATCATAGAGGGAATAGTGGGAACACTACCTCAAAAGGGAGGATCTCATCCTACCCAAGAAGAAACGCAAGTGTTTGGAAAGATTTGCGAAGTAACAATTTTTTTACAAAAATCTCTTGAGCCCCTTAAAAGTGTTAGCGGAAATCTGCACCGCATGAATATGTTGATCACTCTTTGCAAAAAGCGGTTGGATTCTTTAGATCTAAAAATTTCAGAGTATGAAGGGAAGCGGAGAACCTCCCGGATTCGAGCATGACTCTGCTAAAAAACTGAAAATTAAAGATGGCACTAGTTAAATCTATCTTCGATTTTATGCCTAGCTAGGGGCGTTAAACGGTAGCGCTAGTTGGGAGGCAACCCAATTTTCTTTATGTTCTTTGTTTTTCTCCTGTTTAGGAATAAATCTTTCATCTACCTTCTGTTTAGATGCGTTTTTATATTTTAATTAGTGTTTGTGCCAAGTAGAACCTATAGGATAACCTACGATGATAGTTGATTTGATTCTGCTGAAAAACAGAAACTTTGCGCTCACGAGAAAAAATTCAATAAATCACAGAAACGTGATTTTGCATTGATTGTTTTTGCTTCTGATCAATAGACAAATTTTCCAGTACGTCCTATTTTGGTAGGATTTTTAGAATTCCATAAGTTTGCGTTAGTTACAGATTGCTACAGACTGTTCTGTTTTTGACAGATTCTGTTTTTTCGTGTGTTGTTTGCTTATTTCAATGCATCTATGGCTTGTAATTCAGTCTATGAACCATAAAGAAGTTGGAATACAGTAGGTTTAACACCAAAATAAATAAAGAATGAGTTCATTGCAGTCCCTTATGTGGTGGTTTTGTTTTCTTTCACTAACGGAGCTTATAAGATTTCCTGTTGAGTTTTGTGTTGTGAAGTTTTCAAGTTTTGGGTAAAACTTTTATGGACTATGGAATAAAGGGTGGCAAGAGACTAAGCTTGGGGATGCCCAAGGCACCCCAAGATATTCAAGAATAGCCAAAAGCCTAAGCTTGGGGATGCCCTGGGAAGGCATCCCCTCTTTCGTCTTCGTTCATTGGTAACTTTACTTGGAGCTATATTTTTATTCGCTACATGATATGTGTTTTGCTTGGACCGTCGTGTATTATATTAGTCTTTGCTTTTTAGTTTACCACAATCATCCTTGATGTACACACCTTTTGGGAGAAGCCTATTTGATTAGAATTTGCTAGAATACTCTATGTGCTTCACTTATATCTTTTAAGCTTAATAGTTTTTGCTCTAGTGCTTTACTTATATCTTTTAGAGCACGGCGGTGTCTTAATTTTGAAGAAATTGCTAGTCTATCATGCTTCACTTATATTATTTTGAGAGTCTTTTAGAACAGCATGGTATTTGCTATTATCATAAAGTTGGTCCTAGAATGATGAGCATCCAAGTTGGGTATAATAAAAACTCTCATAGGAAGTGAATTGGATGCTATGATCAACTTGATACTTGATAATTGGTTTGAGATATGGAGGTAGTGATATTGAAGTCATGCTAGTTGGGTGATTATGAATTCAAAGAATTCTTGTGTTGAAGTTAGCAAGTCCCTTAGCATGCATGTATGGTTAAAGTTGTGTAACAAATTTGAAACATGAAGTGTACTTAGCTTGTGCATCCTTATGAGTGGCGGTCGGGGACGAGCGATGGTCTTTTCCTACCAATCTATCCCCCTAGGAGCATGCGCGTAGTACTTGATTTTTGATGACTTCTAAATTTTTGCAATAAGTATATGAGCTCTTTTGACTAATGTTGAGTTCATGGATTATACGCACTTTTACCTTTCCGCCTTTTCTAGCTAGCCTCTTTGGTACCGTGCATTGCCCTTTCTCACCTTGAGAGTTGATGAAAACTTCGCCGGTGCATCCAAACCCCGTGATATGATATGCTCTATCACACATAAACCTCCCTATATCTTCCCCAAAATAGCCACCATACCTACCTATTATGGCATTTCCATAGCCATTCCGAGATATATTGCCATGCAACTTTCCACTATTCCATTCATTATCATGACACACTTTACTTTTGTCATATTGCCATTGCATGATCATGTAGTTGACATCGTATTTGTGGCAAAGCCACCATGCAATATTTTTCATACATGTCACTCTTGATTCATTGCACCATCCTGGCACACCGCCAGAGGCATTCATATAGAGTCATATCTTGTTATAGTTTCGAGTTGTAATTCTTATGTTGTAATCAATGAAAGTGTGATGATCGTCATTATTAGAACATTGCCCAAAGAAAAAAAAAGAAAAAAATAAGAAAGGCCAAAAAAAGGAAGGCCCAAAAAAAGGAAAAAAAGAAAAAAAAGAAAAAAAGAAATAAATAAATAAAAAGGGCAATGTTACTATCTCTTTTTCCACACTTGTGCTTCAAAGTAGCACCATGTTTTTCATATAGAGTCTCATAAGTTGTCTTTTTTCATACTAGTGGGAATTTTTCATGATCGAACTTCGCTTGTATATTCCTACGATGGGCTTCCTCAAATGCCCTAGGTCTTCATGAGCAAGCAAGTTGGATGCACACCTGAGGGAGTCCTGGATTAGGGGGTGTCCGGATGGCCGGACTATGACCTTTGGCCGGACTCCCGGACTATGAAGATACAAGATTGAAGACTTCGTCCCGTGTCCGGATAGGACTTTCCTTGGCGTGGAAGGCAAGCTTGGCGATATGATATGAAGATCTCCGCCCGTTGTAACTAACTCTGTGTAACCCTAGCCCTCTCCGGTGTCTATATAAACCGAAGAGTTTTAGTCCGTAGGACGAACAACAATCATACCATAGGCTAGCTTCTAGGGTTTAGCCTCTCTGATCTCGTGGTAGATCAACTCTTGTACTACCCATATCATCAATATTAATCAAGCAGGAGTAGGGTTTTACCTCCATCGAGAGGGCCCGAACCTGGGTAAAAACATCGTGTCCCTTGTCTCCTGTTACCATCCGCCTAGACGCACAGTTCGGGACCCCCTACCCGAGATCCGCCGGTTTTGACACCGACATTGGTGCTTTCATTGAGAGTTCCTCTGTGTCGTCACCTTTAGGCCCGATGGCTTCTTTGATCATCAACCATGACGCGGTCCAGGGTGAGACTTTTCTCCCCGGACAGATCTTCGTATTCGGCGGCTTCGCACTGCGGGCCAATTCGCTTGGCCATTTGGAGTAGATCGAAAGCTATGCCCCTGGCCATCAGGTCAGGTTTGGAAGCTTAAACTACACGGCCGACATCCGCGGGGACTTGATCTTCGACGGATTCGAGCCACGGCCGAGCGCGCCGCACTGTCACGATGGGCATGATCTAGCTCTGCCGCCGACAGCGCCGCTCAGGTGTCCGCTCCGAGCATTAGCTTGGAGCCGACTGCGCCAGTCGGGGACGGACGGTTGGACGCCGCCCCAGGAGCCGCAATCTCTACGGCGATAGAGACGAATACCAGCCTAGTCCTTTGTGAGGCCTGCGACTCCAAGGTGCCGGACTCCTTTCCGGACTCCGAATTTTCCACACCCCTTCTGATCGAACCCGATTGGGCTCCGATCATGGAGTTCACCGCCGTGGATGTCTTTCAGCACTCGCCCTTTGGCGATATCCTGAATTCACCAAAGTCTCTCTCTTTGTCAGGAGAGCCCTGGCCGGACTATCGTCAGCAAGGTTGGGATGCGGACAATGAAGAAATTTGAAACCCACCCACCACCCACTTCATAGCCACTGTCGACGACCTAACCGACATGCTCGACTTTGACTCCGAAGACATCGAAGTATGGACGCCGATGAAGGAGACGAGCAAGAACCAGCACCTATAGGGCACTGGAAAGCCACCTCGTCATATGCCATATACATGGTGGACACCCCCAAAGCAGGGGATGGCGATGAAAAAACGGAGGACGACCCCTCCAAGAAGCAACCCAAGCGCCGACATCAGCGGCGCCGCTCTAAATCCTGCCAAAGCAAAAACGGCGAGTCCGACACTGGAGACAACAACACCCCGGACAATGCCGAAGACAACCACCTCCAGCAGGATTCAGTGCAGGAGCACGGAGGAGCCAGCCCTCATGAGAGAGCGGCAGACAAGGAGGTCGAGGACGACAATTATATGCCTCCCTCCGAAGACGAGGCAAGCCTCGACGACGACGAGTTTGTCGTGCCAGATGATCCCGTCGAACAAGAGCGTTTCAAACGCAGGCTTATGGCCACGACAAGCAGCCTCAAGAAAAAACAGCAGCAGCTTAGAGCTGACCAAGACTTGCTAGCCGACAGATGGACTGAAGTCCTGGCGGCCGAAGAATATAAACTCAAACGCCCCTCCAAGAGCTACCCAAAGCGCATGCTGCTACGCCAACTAGATGAGGAAGCAACTAAACATACATCACTAGCATACGATGCCGCTCAACTCAAGCCGCACCACGATGCCGCTCCAAAAATACCAGAGCACGGGGAAACGCAACAGACCTGCGAGACATATTGGAGGATAAGGCAAGGCAAACAAGATCGGTCTATGGATCGCGTGGGCGCCCCATGCCACGTGACGATAACCGTCACGCCGGATATGATAAATACGGCCAGACCGAACACAACAGACAAAGCTCATCTGAGCTACGTTGCGATATAGCCCAGTATAGGGCGCCGCACACCCACTATGCTTCACAGATGAAGTAATGGATCATCAAATCCCCGACGATTTTAAACCCGTAAACATCAAATCATACGATTGCACAACAGATCCTGCGGTATGGATCGAGGATTATATCCTTCATATCCACATGGCCCGTGGTGATGATCTACACGGCATCAAATACCTCCCGCTCAAGCTTAAAGGACCAGCTCGGCATTAGCTTAACAGCCTGCCAGCAGAGTCAATTAGTTGCTGGAAGGACCTGGAATCCGCGTTCCTTGACAACTTCCAGGCACTTATGTGCGACCACCAGACGCCGATGACCTAATCCACATAATACAATAGCCAGAGGAATCGGGCAGACAATTCTGGACACGGTTCCTAACCAAGAAAAATCAAATAGTCGACTGTCCGGACGCAGAAGCCCTTGCAGCCTTCAGGCACAACATCCGAGACGAATGGCTTGCGCGGCACCTAGGACAGGAAAAGCCGAAATGTATGGCAGCCCTCACGACACTCATGACCCGCTTTTGCGCGGGAGAAGACAGCTGGCTAGCTCGTAGCAATAACATATCCAAGAGCCCTGGCAATTCGGATACCAAGGACAACAATGGCAGGTCACATCGCAACAAGCACAAGCGCCGCATTAACAACGACAATACTGAGGATATGACAGTTAATGCCGAATTCAGAGGCTCTAAACCCGGTCAGCGGAAGAAGCCATTCAAAAGAAACCCTCCGGGCCCATCCAGTTTAGATCGGATACTCGATCGCTCGTGCCAGATACACGGCACCCCTGAACAACCAGCCAACCACACCAACAAGGATTGTTGGGTGTTCAAGCAGGCAGGCAAGTTAAGTGCCGAAACCAGAGACAAGGGGCTGCATAGCGATGACAAGGAGGAGCCCCAGCCGCCGAACAACAGAGGACAGAAGGGCTTCCCCCGCAAGTGCGGACGGTGAACATGATATACGCAACCCATATCCCCAAAAGGGAGCGGAAGCGTGCTCTCAAGGACGTCTATGCGTTGGAGCCAGTCGCCCCAAAGTTGAACCCATGGTCCTCCTGCCCGATCACTTTTGATCGAAGGGACCACCCCACTAGCATTCATCATGGCGGATTCGCCGCATTGGTCCTAGACCCAATCATTGACGGATTTCACCTCACTAGAGTCCTCAGGGACGGCGGCAGCAGCCTGAACCTGCTTTATCAGGATACAGTGCGAAAAATGGGTATAGATCCCTCAAGGATTAAACCCACAAAGACAACATTTAAAGGCGTCATACCAGGTGTAGAAGCCAGCTGTACAGGCTCGGTTACACTCGAAGTGGTCTTCAGATCCCAGGATAATTTCTGAAGCGAAGTGTTAATCTTCGACATAGTCCCATTCCGCAGTGGCTATCACGCCCTGCTCGGACGAACCGCATTCGCAAAATTCAATGAGGTGCCGCACTATGCATATCTCAAGCTCAAGATGCCAGGCCCTCGCGGAGTCATTACGGTAAATGGAAACACCGAACGCTCTCTCCGAACGGAGGAGCACATGGCGGCCCTGGCGGCGGAAGTACAAAGTAGCCTCTCAAGGCAATTCTCCAATCCGGGTGTTAAACGTCCGGACAACATCAAGAGCGCCCGAAGTAACCTACAACAAAACCGGCTGGCACGTTCCGAGCAAGCATAGTAGTGCGGCCCCAACCCCAGCCCTCGCCAGATGGCAATAGAGGTACCACACCTACATAATTATGCTTTGGAAATACCATGGGCATAAGGGGAGGGGCACAACCACGGCACGCCCAGAATACGGCTCAACCACACTAGGGGCTCCCTATTCTGCGGTTTCCTTTTTTTATATACTTTCAGGACCCAACTATCCGGAAGGCCTATCCGACAATACACTCGCCGAACACATGATGCAACAACCAGGGAGAGAACAAGCCACGTCAAATGTCCACGTGGTCTCTATAACGAGCTAAATACCTGTTTTACTTAAAATCTCGCAGCTTGCCCCTGGAGGGGGACATGTCAAATAATCCCATCTCTTGCTTATCAAACTATTTGTATCGTTCTGCTTTCATAGCAGCCCTTTTTAATAAACAATACAGAGCTCTTATCTATTATTGTATTCATCTATTTTTATACAAATATGTTCAGTCATGACATTATGCAACCGTACACTTTGGCACGGCCAATACACCAGGGGCTTAAGCACCCCATAACACGGTGTGAGAAGACCGAACACTCTCATGAGTGCGGCACCCTGAACTTATAGCACTATATGCATCGGCTCCGAATCATGTCTTGGGTCAATAGTTGGGTTTGCCTGGCTCGCATGTTTTGGTACCTTATGTTCCGCAATGTTGGCTAAGGTTGTGCTGGGAGAACTACTGCGATTGTGCCCCAGTTGAGCTGGGTTAACACCTCAGTAGAGAAAGCTAAAACTGACCGTCATGATAGTGCGAGAGACCGGTCGCTATTCGTGAGGTTTTTCGAGTCCCTAAAGACTTATACCGCTTAGAGCGAGGAGCCGGATTTATCTGGCCTAGGCGTGGATAGCGCCCCGAACTCGGTCTTCTGAATACTAGGGGCTTTGCTGAAATTTAAAATTATAGAATTCTATGGCTAAGTGAGAGTGATAAAGCATTATAAGTCCGATGGCCTTGTTCGTTGTGCTGAGCGCCTCCCTAGATGGACCCAAGAATGGGAACAAGAGCGCTCAGGTTTATCCCGAACACCCCAGCACTCGTGGCATGGGGGTAGAAGCCGAGGACTTGCATCTCTCAGATTTGATAAACGGCCGCACAGAAGGTAATATTTTAAATTAACAAGTGCTGCTTAGCGCATATGAACAAAGTTTTCAGCGTACAGGATAACAGATGCGAGTCTACTAAAAAATTACATCTTTGGAGCATTCACCCGCTATAAGGCGGGCACCCTTCAGGACGCCCTCATAATACATCTCGGGCTTGCCATACTTCTTGCCTGGTGGTGGCGCGTCCGTCACAAGCTTCTCGGCGTCCATCTTGCCCCAGTGCACTTTAGCACGGGCAAGGGCCCAACAGGCACCTTCAATACAGATGAAGCGCTTGATGACTTCAATCCATGGACAAGCGTCCACCAGCCGCCGCACCAGACCGAAGTAGCTCCCAGGCATGGCTTCTCTAGGCCACAGCCGAACTATGAGGCCCTTCATGGCCTGTTCGGCCACCTTGTGGAGCTCGACCAGCTGCTTCAGCTGGTCGCTCAGGGGCACCGGATGTTCGGCCTCAGCATACTGGGACCAGAACACTTTCTCCGTCGAGCTTCCTTCCTCCGTCCGGTAGAATGCGGCGGCATCGGATACACTGCGGGGAAGATCTGCGAATGCTCATGAAGAGCTCCGGATTGGGGTAAGTAACAGGTAATTTACTTTCACATGCTTGCTTTGCATAAAGAATGCCTTACCCACCGCAATCTTTTTCATCACCTCAATCTCCTGGAGGGCTTTTTGGGCTTCGGCCTTGGCAGATTTGGCGCTTTCAAGTGTTGAGGCAGCTCGGACTCTCGAGTCTTCGAGTCAAGCTCTGACCTCTCATGTTTTTTCACAAGAGCATCGAGCTCTTGCCGCACCTCTACCGCCTGCGCCTCTTGCTTTTCTCGCTCTGAGCGCTCCATGGCCGTATTGTGTTTGGCCTTGGAAAGCGCTTCCTTCAGGGTTGCCACTTGAGTTGTGGCCCCTGCAACATTCACGTTTGTCCTGTCATTATGTGCAACCAGGTATTTCTATATACATTTACATACAGTATTTCATACCCTCCTTGTCCTAGAGCTGCTTCTTAGCATGACCGAGCTTGTTCTCGGACTGCTCGAGGTTCTGCTTCAATGCGTCGACCTCCACAGTCAGTGCGACAGAGGTCAGCAGTGCAGCCTGCATTCCCATATCGACATATTTATGTTAGACTCCTGCGTATATCTTTTTAGATCCTCAGTCCGGCTTTTCTTTCGAATGCCGAACTGAGCATCAGGGGCTACTGTCTATGCGGTAACATTTTTATATGTTTTGAATACATACCTCAAAGCCTGTTAGCAGGCTGGTACAGGCTTCTGTCAGCCCACTCTTGCCAGACCGAACCTTCCGAATCACCGCACTCATAACAGTGCAGTGCTCCTCGTTGATGGAGGCACTGTTAAGCACCTCCAGCAAATTGTCCGACGTCTCCGGTTGGACGGAGGCCGCCGGCGTCGTAGGCGTGCCTTTCTTGCGAAGGCGCCGTCTACCGGACTCTGGAACCGTTGTCGGTTCCGGAGTGGTGTCCGGCCCAGGGCTGGACTTAGATCCCTCTGGGGCTTTACCCCCTTTGGGCCTAGAGTCCGGGAGGTCGCCTTGCGGCGTCTCCAGGACCACCTCCTCCTGGTTTAGTCCCTTTTTGGACTCCGCCTCGGCGTCATCCGTAGGGAGAGGGGAGGAGGCCGTCGGAAGTGAAGCGCTATTCACGTCCGACGAATCCAGGGAGCCGCTCAACGAATCGCCGAGCTGTGCCTTGGGCGGAGTGCATGATTAAATTCGGCGTCAGAAGGTACCATACATTAGAGGAGCGCCATGAGTTATTCTGGTATCCGGATACTTACGATTTTGCCAGGGGCTTGACCCTGGATGGCCATTCCTCCCCGCCGTCTTCGGCATCGGAGGCGTAGTCCGGCAGAAGGGTCCTCCCCTTTTTGGACCCTCCGGCCTCCCCAGTTGGGGCGGCCTTCCTTTTCTTTCCTCCCCCCGCTGGAGGGGGAGAGGCTTCTTCTTCCTCCTCCTCCTCGTCCTTAGATGCGGAGGGTGCTTCGGGGTTGTCAGGTGATGAATCCGACACCACCAGGCACCGGGAACTCTTTCGAGTCCCCGTGGCCTTCTTCTTGGCCTTCTTCTCTGGCACCACGTGAGGTGCCGGAACCAGCAGCTTCGTCAAGCATGCGTCTGCTGGGCCTTCGGGCAAAGGGGCCGGACAGTCAAACTATCCGGACGTCCTCTTCCAGTCCTGTCAAAGGAGCAGGAGTTTAGATCCTACATGGAGTCAAACTATGAAAATCAAGTGTCCCATGGAGGACTAAAAGCAAGCTTACTTCGGTGGCTTGGCGCTTGGCGCGGAATCTGCGATCCTCGGTGACGGGAGGGGAGACCTCGGAGCTCTTGAATAGCACCTTCCAGGCGTCCTCGAGCTTTGTGTCGAAGAGCCGGGACAGAGTCTGGTGCTAGGCCGGGTCGAACTCCCACAAGTTGAAGGCCCATCGTTGACCCGGAAGGATCCGGCGGAAGAGCATGACCTAGACTACATTAACAAGCTTAACCTTCTTGTTCACCAGGTCTCGGACACAGGTTTGGAGTCCGGTCACCTCTTCCGGACTGCCCCACAACAGGCCTGTCTCTTTCCAAGATGTGAGCCATGTGGGGATGCCAGATCGGAATTCGGGGCCGCTGCCCATTCAGGGTCACGCGGCTCAGTGATATAGAACCACCCCGACTACCACCCTTTGATGGTCTCTACAAAGACGCTCTCGAGCCATGTAACGTTGGCTATCTTGCCCACCATGGCGCCTCCGCACTCCGCTTGGCGGCCGCCCACGACCTTCGGCTTGACACTGAAGATCTTCAGCCATAGGCCAAAGTGAGGCTGGATGCGGAGGAAGGCCTCACACACGACGATAAACGCCGATATGTTGAGGATGAAGTTCGGGGCCAGATCGTGGAAGTCCAGGCCATAGTAGAACATGAGCCCCCGGACGAACGTGTGAAGAGGAAAGCCCAGTCCGTGGAGGATATGGGGGAGAAACACGACCCTCTCATGGGGCCCAGGGGTGGGGATGAGTTGCCCCTCATCTCGAAGCCGGTGCGCGATGTCATTAGACAAGTATCTGGCCTTCCTCAACTTTTTGATTTGCCCCTCCGTGACGGAGGAGGCCATCCATCTACCTCCCGCTCCGGACATGATTGGAGAAAGGTTGAGGTGAGAAGTGCGGACTTGGGCGCTGGAGCTCGAGTGCGCAGGGATGGATAAGCAAAGGAGGAAGAAGGAGTAAATGGAAAGGGTGGATCCTTATCCCCTTATATGGGCAGCCGAAACTATAAGCCCCCACCAGCCTAATAAAACTCGCTTATCTCCCAAGCGTCGCGATTAATGGTGCGGTTGGTCTACCCACGCCCGTATTGATGAGAATCCCGGAATAAGGGGACACGATCTCTGCTTTGACAAGACGTGCCAAGGAAACCGCCTCGCTAAAACGCGCTGAGGTGGAACAGTAAAATGATCTGAATAAAGGCTTGGCCGTGGCGTGATGTCACGCTGCGGAATACGTTAGCAGATTAGATTTGTTCAAATATTATTCTATCTACGGTGGTATGTGGAACTTATTTTGCAGAGCCGAACACTATCCTTGTGTTCAACATCTTCTATGAAGTATTCGGAGGAGGAACCCGCCTTGCAATGCCGAAGACAATTTGCGCGCCGGACTCGTCGTCATTGAAGCCTGGTTCAGGGGCTACTGAGGGAGTCTTGGATTAGGGGGTGTCCGGATGGCCGGACTATGACCTTTGGCCGGACTCCCGGACTATGAAGATACAAGATTGAAGACTTCGTCCTGTGTCCGGATAGGACTTTCCTTGGCGTGGAAGGCAAGCTTGGAGATATGATATGAAGACCTCCTCCCATTGTAACCGACTCTGTGTAACCCTAGCCCTCTCCAGTGTCTATATAAACCGGAGAGTTTTAGTCAGTAGGACGAACAACAATCATACCATAGGCTAGCTTCTAGGGTTTAGCCTCTCTGATCTCGTGGTAGATCAACTCTTGTACTACCCATATCATCAATATTAATCAAGCAGGAGTATGGTTTTACCTCCATCGAGAGGGCCCGAACCTGGGTAAAAACATCGTGTCCCTTGTCTCCTGTTACCATCCGCCTAGACGCATAGTTCGGGACCCCCTACCCGAGATCCGCCGGTTTTGACACCGACAACACCCACTAGTTTTCCTTTGTTGAGCATTCGTTTGTAGCTCTAGTGCATCCGTTGCATGGCAATCCCTACTCCTTATGTTGACATCAATTGATGGGCATCTCCATAGCCCGTTGATTATCCTCGTCAATGTGAGACTTTCTCCTTTTTTGCCTTCTCCACACAATCCCCATCATCATATTCTATTCCACACATAGTGCTATATCCATAGCTCACGCTCATGTATTGCGTGAAGGTTGAAAAAGTTTGAGATTATTTAAGTACGAAACAATTGCTTGGCTTGTCATTGGGTGTATAGAAGTTGGGAACATCTTTGCGTGACGAAAATTAAGCATAGCCTAACTATATGGTTTTGTAGGGATGAACTTTCTTTTGCCATGTTATTTTGAGAAGACATGATTAGTTTGATTAGTATGCTTGAAGTGTTACTATTTCTTATGTCAATATGAACTTTTATTTTGTATTCATTTGGATATGAACATTCATGCCACAATGAAGAAAATTACATTATGAATTATGCTAGGTAGCATTCCACATCAAAAATTCTCTTTTTATCATTTACCTACTCGAGGACGAGAAGGAATTAAGCTTGGGGATGCTTGATACTTCTCCAGCGTATCTATAATTTTTTATTGTTCCATGCTATTATATTACCCCTTTTGGATGTTTATGGGCTTTATTTTACTTATTTATATCATTTTTGGGACTAACCTACTAACCGGAGGCCCAACCCATATTGCTGTTTTTTTGCCTATTTCAGTATTTCGAAGAAAAGGAATATCAAACGGAGTCCAAACGGAATGAAACCTTCGGGAGTGTGATTTTTGGAACAAATCTGATCCAGAGAGCTTGGAGTGCAAGTCAAGAAACAAATGGAGCCTCCACGAGATAGGAGGGCGTGCCCCCCTGTAGGGCGCGCCCCTTGTTTCGTGGGCCCCTCGGGCGTCCGCCGACGTACTTCTTCCTCCTATATATACCTACGAACCCCGAAAACATTCAGGAGCACCATGAAACACAATTTCCACCGCTGTAACCTTCTGTATCCGCGAGATCTCATCTTGGAGCCTTCGCCGGCACTCTGCTGGAGGGGGAATCGACCATGGAGGGCTTCTACATCAACACCCTTGCCCCTCCTATGAGTTGTGAGTAGTTTACCACAGACCTATGGGTCCATAGTTATTAGCTAGATGGCTTCTTCTCTCTTTTTGGATCTCAATACAATGTTCCCCCCTCTCTTGTGGAGATCTATTCGATGCAATCTCTTTTTGCGGTGTGTTTGTCGAGATTCGATAGATTGTTGGTTTATGATCAAGTTTATCTATGAATAATATTTGAATCTTCTCTGAATTCTTTTATGTATGATTGAGTTATCTTTGCAAGTCTCTTTGAATTATCAGTTTGGTTTGGCCTACTAGATTGATCTTTCTTGCCATGGGAGAAGTGTTTAGCTTTGGGTTCAATCTTGCGGTGTTCTTACCCAGTGACAGAAAGGGTTGCAAGACACATATTGTATTGTTGCCATCGAGGATAACAAGATGGGGTTTATATCATATTGCATGTGTTTATCCCTCTACATCATGTCATCTTTCTTAATGCGTTACTCTGTTCTTCATGCACTTAATACTCTAGATGCATGCTGGATAGCAGTCGATGTGTGGAGTAATAGTAGTAGATGCAGGCAGGAGTCGGTCTACTTCTTATGGACGTGATGCCTATATACATGATCATGCCTAGATAACGTCATAATTATTCACTTTTCTATCAATTGCTCGACAGTAATTTGTTCACCCACCGTAATACTTATGCTATCTTGAGAGAAGCCTCTAGTGAAACCTATGGCCCCCGGGTCAATCTCTTATCATATTTGCTTTCAATCTCTCTTTATTTGCATCTTTACTTTTTGCATCTATCTTATAAAATACCAAAAATATATTACTATATCTATCAGATCTCACTTTCATAAGTGGCCGTGAAGGGATTTACAACCCCTTTATTGCGTTGGTTGCAAGTTCTCAGTTTGTTTGTGTAGGTGCATGGGACTTTTGAGGAGCCTCCTACTGGATTGATACCTTGGTTCTCAAAACTGAGGGAAATACTTACGCTACACTTTGCTGCATCACCCTCTCCTCTTCGAGGAAAACCAACGCAAGCTCAAGACGTAGCAGCGGGCAATAGAGGGCCAGTGTTCAAAAGATGTAATGCTTGAATGACTGTATTAATTTGGTACCAGCTTAGACCTATGCTTTATAATGCGCCCGCCTGACTTTTTTATATTATCATGATGTTAATTTTGACTCCTATTCAGTTGTATGTTTATTCTCAAATCTACCAGTCGTCGGCTTCATCCCCCAGGTGAATGTCATGAGGGGTGTTTTGTCTCCGTGTTGTTACCCTTAGCCGACGTCTCGGTACCCGGAGGCGGTAGCGCGTGAGCGAAACTAGGCAATTAGACTATTCGGTTTTACTACTTTCACTTAGCCTTAGGAGCTTGACGTGGGGGCTAAGGACTAGCCCCCTGTGTTTTGTAATGTACTTGGGGGTAAATGCCTACCCTTTCCAATCACATGGTTTGTGTTAAGGCGAACCCTTCATGTGACACGGCAAAATCGCCAATGAGTTTTAGAGTCCAACCTCGTCATCGGATCGTTGATCAGTTCACGCTTACTATGACGGTCACTTTTCGGCTTTCTCCTCCTGAGGTACTTGACCGAGCGAGCCAAAAGTACAATCGCAGGGGTTCTCCCTTTCCCCTCTTAGCCAAACATGCAGAACATAAGGGGCAAGCACAGGAGCCGGGCAACCCAACTATTGACCTAAGACATAGTTCGGAACTTGATGCATATAGTGCAATAACTGAGACACCGAATACTCAGTGGAAAGCAGTGTCGAACTTGGGGTGTCAAGTTGATAGGGAAATCAAGCTCTAGTTAGTTAACCTATCATGTTTTCATGCCGGGCTGTTCGAAGAGCGAAGGGAGAATCAGAAAGAAAATAGATAATCGCAAGATGCGGATATCCGAACACCATAAATGGCGTTTTACTTATTTCTCGTAGGCTCAAGACGTCTAACCATATAATTCAAACTGCAAAGGCACTATTTGTAAAAGAAGGAAAAAGATTTATAGAGTAAAGGTTTGCACAGGGCCTTGATGTGTGAGTCGAAGCCTCCACTGTGCCCTGCTGCACATCCGTGCCTTTGCTTCTGGGAGCTGGGGGTTGGGACCTTCGATGAAACCTTGATGGGCGAGGATCCTGCTGATTAAGCTTTATGCTGGGGTTGGGGTATTCGAAATAGACCCTTGGGTCATTGGAAGACAAGGTAACTCTGAAGTTCGGGTTAGTCGAACACATACTTCAGATTTATTGATATATACCTCACGACTGCCAATGGTATTTTCAGTGCAAAATTGTGCCGTCGAGGCACGTGGAGCAAGAAGAATGTGGGCATGCCATGGTTTCGGGGAAACCGAGCACCTATGGGGTCATAAGGATCCCTTCTATGTTCAGTGGGGGTTTAGCTGCACGAAGAGCAGGTCCAGTAGCTAGCACACATGGGATTTTTATCCAGGTTCAGGTCACAAAGATGCTTAATACCCTAGTCCTGCTTGTCTGGTTATATGTGTTCTTGAGATTTTGAACTAGCTATGATGCGTGCTTTGTCCAAAAGTCCGAATCCTCTCTCTGTATGCCTTGGGACTCCTTTTATACACAAAGGGGTTGCCACAATGGCACACAGGAGGTGGCAAACTATAGCGATCGAGCTTATTGCTCAGTCAACATAGAACAAATGCATTTAATGCGCTGCCTACGTGTCCTTCTACTTTATCGGGTACGGTAGCAGGAACCATCCCGATTGTTGCCACGTCCCCTTGCTCTGACACGCTTCCAAGCTAACAAGGCATGCATAGCCATGCTGGATAACTAGCTGCTACGTTGGCGCGTATGGTAAGCTTCCATGAAGATCTGCATGCCGCCACGCAAGCACCTCCTTAGTTGGCACGCCTATCGTCGTACTGGAGTGGTGGTGAGGTGGCGAAACCTTGCCGGACGCGGGCCTGGACGCAGCCCAGCGATCATCCCCAGCAAGGCTTGTCGGGGGTTTTGGAGTCGTCCCCGGCAAGGGCCTTGCTGGGGTTTTTGTCTTCTTATCTCACATGGGGCTGCAAGCGACCAATATCTATGGAGATCTGCATGCATGCGTTCCTAGGTCTTGGCCCTAACATTGTCGATGGTGTCAGAGCTCTCAACCTCAAGGGTGATGGCCCTGCTGGTCTCTTCGCAAGCTGCCCACGCAAGGAGCTTGCCGGTGGCCTCACAGGTTGCTTTGGCAAGGCTTGTTGCCGGGCGTGGCCCTGCCAGCCTTCTGCTACTTGTTGCCTTGAGCATCTGTTTTGATAGTCTTTGTGCCTGTCTTGCCTCCTGCCGTCCTCCTCTGCCTTGCCAGGTCCTGCTGTAGGCGTGGCTGCGACCGTTCGTGCAGAAGTAAGGGGTACAAAAGTACCCATACTTTTGTACACCGACAGGAGCCCCCGGGCCTGGGCCACACATACACGCAAGGCATAGTTGGGCCAGGCCCGAAGCAGTGCGCGGGCGGGCGTGGCAGAGCTGAACCACCACGATCTTTCTGTCAATTGCGCTTCCCCACGACCCGCGTCGGGCGCGTGACGTGGGGGTTGTACGTGGGATGGGTGTGGCATGCATGCTTCACCCGCAGTAAATGGTAAAGAGGCGGCCTGCGCCTTCCCCATAAAAAGGAAAAAACCGCGGGGCGCTGCTCATTTACCTTCTCTGCCTTTTCCATTCTCGGAACCGATGTTCCCCTTTTATTCCCCAAATCCGAACCAGAGCTCTGCGCCCCTGCTTGCCGCTGTCGTGCCTCCATTGCCTCTTGATTCCCTGACTCTTCTCAGTCACCATGGCACCCAACACGAGAAAGGGCAAGGCCAAAGCTACCGAAGGAAAAGAGGTACTGGAGAGTGAGCTCGTGAAGCTGCGGAAGAAGCGTGCCCTCTTCACTCCGTCGATCCACAAGCTCACGCTCATGGATCAGTTCCAGTGCTTGTGGGGGAGAGAGACGACAAGGCATCCCGCCACGCAGGTAATCCCCACTCCCTTCGCCATGCCTGGCCCGGATATTTATCCTTTCTTTGTCGACTATTTCTCTTGCGGGCTCTACCCCCCTTTCTCATATTTCTTCAATGACATCATGCACACCTACGGCTTCCATCTCCTGGATTTCACGCCGAATGCTGTGGCATGTATGGCCCTCTTCGCCCACCTCTGTGAGGGCTTCGCCGGATTCCACCCTAGTACGACGCTCTTTTGCCATTATTTCGTCCCCCATGTCCAGCAAGGGGAGGGCATTACTGGCTCTGTTGCTTGGATCCCAAGACGTCTGTGCAAGGGTGCATACCCGGAGGTTTTCTAGAAGGAGCGGTGGGAGGAATGGCGAGGCCTGTGGTGCTGGATTATAGAGAAAGAGCCACGGCCATTTTGTGCGGTCCGTCAGAGTCCGCCGGCCCATGGCGACGACTGGAGCGATTTCGATCCCAACGATGGGAAGCTCTCGGTTGCCACCACCAGAATCCTCCGCTCATCTCTGTCGGCCTCACACTGGAGATGATTGGGGCCGACTTCATTCGTTGCCGCATTGCTCCTTTGCATAAGAAGGGGAGGCCGGCCTGGGATTTCAAGAACGCAGCGGATATCATGAGGCTCCGCCCTGGCCTGAAGCATAACTTCACGATGATGCAGCACACATCCGTCTGCCAGAGGATCTTCCTGCTCAAAATTGACAAGGACAGCAACGCTGAAAGGACCGGCAAGGCTGCAAAGGCTGACAGGACCGGCCACCCGTTCAGGTTTTCGGTAGGGGTGCATCCATTGAGCAACAACTCCCGCCTGACCGAGGTCATTGCCATGATGCCAGCCTTCAACGCCCATGGCCGGGATCCAACCTGGGCCGAGCCAGAGGCAGAGTTGGTGCAACATTTCTTTGACAACTTGTTAGACGGCACCGTCCACGCCGAGCCAGAGCTCATCCGCCCCACCACCGATGAAGAGGTGGCATACATTGCCACCAGGGCAGAGGAGGCAGCACTTGCCGCGGAGGCCGTCAACTGTGGCACCGTGGAGGACAAAGCCAAAGCGGCTGAAGAGGAGCAGAGATTCCTTAAGTGGATGGGGCCCGCTGGGGGGCCCAGCGGTGCTAGTGTCGGGGTTCCCCCTGACGAGGAGTCGTCCGAGGCGGACGAGCCCTCGGCCCCGAAGAAGAGACGTGTCCTGCGGCGGACCGGCTCTGGTGAGACGGTCCGCCCCAGCAAGGCTGCGCAGTGGCAAGGGGCTTAAGCACAGCCCATGCACCAGACAAGGCATGTGACCACGGAGGCGCTGGAGGAGGCCGCAGCAACGAAGAGAGCTGCAACCGTTGCTTCCTCCTCAGCCAGACGTGCTTCCGCGTCTTCCTTGGCCGAGCATGTAAGGACCCCATCCCCTCCCCTTATGTGCTCCATCCCGGCGGCCAAGTACGACCTTGGGTCTTTCACCCCGAGGAGTAAGAGGAGGGCAGAGGAGGAAGACAAGTAAGCTCCTTGCTCCCCCATCTGTTTTCTGATTCCTTACTTGAATTGCTTCATCTTATCTTGATCTCATTGTTGCAGGGACACAGAGACGCTGGCTCAAAGGGTAGCGAAGAGGGCCAGGGCCTCGACGAGTGTTGAGCCCCCGGTAGGCACTCCCTATGCGCCGGGGATGATCTTCGTTAGACCGGAGTCCAGCCCCGAGTGCAACCCCCAGTGTAAGTTTGTCTGAGGGAGTCCTGGATTAGGGGGTGTCCGGATGGACGGACTATGACCTTTGGCCGGACTCCCGGACTATGAAGATACAAGATTGAAGACTTCATCCCGTGTCCGGATAGGACTTTCCTTAGCGTGGAAGGCAAGCTTGGCGATTCAATATGAAGATCTCCTCCCATTGTAACCGACTCTGTGTAACCCTAGCCCTCTCCGGAGTCTATATAAACCGGAGAGTTTTAGTCCATAGGACGAACAACAATCATACCATAGGCTAGCTTCTAGGGTTTGGCCTCTCTGATCTCGTGGTAGATCAACTCTTGTACTACCCATATCATCAATATTAATCAAGCAGGAGTAGGGTTTTACCTCCATCGAGAGGGCCCGAACCTGGGTAAAAGCATGGTGTCCCTTGTCTCCTGTTACCATCCGCCTAGACGCACAGTTTGGGACCCCCTACCCGAGATCCGCCGGTTTTGACACCGACATTGGTGCTTTCATTGAGAGTTCCTCTGTGTCGTCACCTTTAGGCCCGATGGCTCCTTCGATCATCAACCACGACGCTGTCCAGGGTGAGACCTTTCTCCCCGGACAGATCTTCGTGTTCGGCGGCTTCGCACTGCGGGCCAATTCGCTTGGCCATTTGGAGCAGATCGAAAGCTACACCCCTGGCCATCAGGTCAGATGTGGAAACTTAAACTACACAGCCGAGCGCGCCGCACTGTCACGACGGGCATGACCTAGCTCTGCCGCCGGACAACGCTCAGAGCGCCGCTCAGGTGTCCGCTCCGATCCTTAGCTCGGAGCCGACCACGCCAATCGGGGATGGATGGTTGGACGCCGCCTCGGAAGCCGCAATCTCTCCGGCGATAGAGCCGAATATGAGCCTAGTCCTTTGTAAGGCCAGTGACTCCAAGGTGCCGGACTCCTTTCCGGACTCCGGATCTCCCGCACCCCTTCCGATAGGACCCAATTGGGCTCCGATCATGGAGTTCACCGCTGCGGACGTCTTTCAGCGCTCGCCCTTTGGCGACATCCTGAATTCACTAAAGTCTCTCTCCTTGTCAGGAGAGCCCTGGCCGGACTATGGTCAGCAAGGTTGGGATGCGGACGACAAAGAAATTGGAAACCCACCCACCGCTCACTTTGTAGCCACTATCGATGATCTAACCGACATGCTCGACCTCCACTCCGAAGACATCGACGGTATGGACGCCGATGAAGGAGACAATCAAGAACCAGCGCCTATAGAGCACCGGACAATCACGTCATCACACGATGTATGCATGGTGGACACACCTAAAAGAAGCAACGGTGAGGATCAAAAGGGCACAACCAGGGATCGTTCCCTCGAAAAACAATCAAAGCTGCGGCGTAAGCGCCGCGCCAAGCCCCACCTCAACAGAGACCCAGCCATAGAGCAGGGCGAATGAATGGAAGACGAACATGCCATCGAGCAACAGTCCAAACAGGGCGGACAAACCAAACAATCCGTCCCCGGCAAAGATAATAGTCCGGACGACCTCACACCGGACAAGTTGCTGGAATAGAAGAACCTGCACCAAAGGCTTGTCACCACTGCATGTAGCCTGAAAAAGCAGAAGTGGAAGCTCAAAACAGCAGAAGATGCACTCATAATCAGATGGGGCAAAGTACTCAATACCGCACACAAGTACGACAACGGTCATCACACAAAGAGCTATCCGAAGCGGAAATTACTACCGGAATTTGATGAAGAGGCCTTAGAGCCGCCACAGTCAAAAAACAAGGAAGCCACTAGGTCGGATAGACGACCCCATGATCGACATCAAGCGACAAAGGGCGCCGCACTCAATCCGGTACGCAATCCGCCCAAGGATTCGCATCAAAAAAATGGTCCAACTAGATCCATCTATGGGCCAAGAAAGCAAGCTCCAGTAAACAATGCAACACAAAAAATATCCAAACATCGCGGCACACCTACATACAGGGGCGCCGCACATCCCCTATGTTTCACCGATGAGGTACTGGACCATGAATTTCCAGCGGGATTCAAGCCCGTAAACATAGAAGCATATGATGGAACAACATACCCTGGAGTCTCGATTGAGGATTATATCCTCCACATACACATGGCTAGAGGAGATGACCTTCACGCCATAAAATACTTACCCCTTAAGCTCAAAGGGCCAGCCCGGCATTGGCTGAAAAGCCTTCCCGAAAACACCATAGGAAGTTGGGAAGAGCTCGAGGATGCTTTCCGGGCAAATTTTCAAGGGACCTATGTCCGACCTCCGGATGCAGACGATCTGAGTCATATAACTCAACAACCCGGAGAGTCAGCCCGGAAACTCTGGAACAGATTCCTTACCAAAAAGAATCAGATAGTCGACTGTCCGGACGCCGAAGCCCTAGCAGCTTTCAAACATAGCGTCCGAGACGAATGGCTCGCCAGACACCTCGGCCAAGAAAAGCCAAGAACAATGGCCGCATTGACAAGCCTCATGACCCGCTTTTGCGCGGGAGAGGATAGCTGGTTGGCAAGAAGCAGCACCAGCGACCCAAGTACATCCGAACTCAGAGATGGAAACGGGAAACCGCGCCGTAACAAAGAACAGCGCCGGATCAAGGATAACAGCCCGATGAGCACGACAGTCAATGCCGGATTCAAAAGCTCTCGGCAAAATCATAAAAAGCCGCCCCCCAAAGATGACAGGGACGAGCCATCTAACCTCAACAAAATCTTGGACAAAATATGTCAAATCCACAGTACTCCCGGGAGACCTGCAAACCACACCCACAGAGATTGTTGGGTCTTCAAGCAATCCGGCAAACTCAACGCCGAACACAAGGGGCTCGACACACCAAGCGAGGATGACGACGCACCCCACAAGCAGAACACCGGAGAACAAAAGAAGTTCCCACAAGAAGTCAAAATAGTAAATTCACTTCAGGTGACAAAAGGGAAAAACAGAGTGGCGCCTACGAAGATACGCGCCATACGGCCTGCCCCAGAGGAGCCCCGCCACTGGTTGTTACAGCCAATCACCTTCGATCATCAGGATTACTCTAGAGGTATCCGGAACGCAGGCTGGACTGCCTTGGTCTTAGATCCGGTTATTGACGGACTCCAATTTACACAAGTCCTAATGGACGGCGACAGTGACCTAAACCTGCTATATCAGGACATAATCCGCAAACTGGGAGTAAACCCAGCAATGATTCGCCATGGCAACACTTCCTTTCAAGGAGTCACGCCAGGCCCAGATACCCAGAGTATGGGTTCCCTTTCGTTAGAAGTCATGTTCGGCTCCCCCGACAACTTCCGAAGCGAAAAGCTAACCTTCCACATCGCCCCATTCATAAGTCGCTATCAAGCGCTACTGGGACGCGAAGCTTTCGCCCACTTTAACGCAATACCGCATTACGCATCCCTCACACTCAAAATGCCCGGTCCACGAGGCATCATCTCATTAAAGGGAAATATCAAGTGTTCCCCGAAGTGCGGATAATGGTGCGGCTGCCTTGACAGCCGCACACTAATCCAGCTTTACTACCCCGGACATGGCTCGACGAGTCCGGCGTAAACATACAAAGGCTTAATAGCCGCATAACCCTGTACAAGGGGCTCCGCATGTTTACACCAGGAGACAATACAGCTCAATTCTACTCATGTTTCTGTATTATATTTTGTTTATTTTAACATAGACTTCTCGCACGATTATTTTCCACTAAGTTCCTCTCTTTCGCAGACAAACACCGTGCTACACCCGTCCAGGATACGGCACAACGGAGACACAGGCGCAGACGTGCAGTAGGGACCCGTTTCAAGGATTCTTTTCAGATTAAGACCCTGCGTAAACCTTTTTTACTGTCTCTTGTTGATAACATCCCCCGGTTTTTGCTATAACCGAGGAGGAGGCTGGCGTCTTGGCATGTGGCCACGCCAGAATTTTGCGCGTTCCTGGGCACCAAGGGCTTTTACCAAGGGCTTTTGTTCGGCCCATTTTCATAAAGACCGAATACCTTAGGGAGTGTTCGGCGTCGCGAGTTTGGCCTTATATGCATCAGCTCCGAATCATGTCTTTGGTCAAATGTTGGGTTTGCCCGGCTCCTGTGTTTTGCTGCCTTACGTTCCGCTCTATCGGCTAAGGCGGCACCAGGAGAACTACTGCGATTGTGCCCCGGTTCGGCCAGGCGAGCACCTCAGTAGAGAAAGCCGAAAACTGACTGTCATGATATAGCGAGAGACTGGTCAACCACTCGATGACTTCCGGAATCTTTAGGATTCCTCCGCATTAACGAAGGGCCGCTTCCCGGTCAGGCACACACGCGCCCCGAATTCGGGCGAGCGCGGTGCCCCTAGGGGCTATTCAGTAGCCCCACTGTCAAACTCCTATGGCTAAGTGAAAGTGATAAAGCATTATAGTCCGGTTGCCTAGTTCGCTGCGCTATCACCTCCTTTATAGGACCAAGACGTTGGATTAAGTGTGAAAAGGCGCCTTCTGCGAACACCCCCGTATTATATGCGTGGGGGCTGAAGCCAACGACTGCCATCTTTCAGGTTATATACATATATACATTAACGGCCGCACAGGAGGCATTCTAATTCTTGAAAGCACAAGTATAAAAGGCTTTTATATTTCATCAAAATATTGTTTTACAATAGCACATGCTATTCGAACACAACATCCTTCGAGCACTGCGTCTCTATTACACGAGCGCCCTGCAGGACTTCCTCAAAATAGTGCTTGGCAGGTACTCGGCTTTCGTCCGAATCTCGGGATGCAACAACACTGGCTTCCATATCCGCCCAGTATGTCTTGACACGGGCAAGGGCCATCTGTGCGCCCTCTATGCATGCTGACCTCTTCATCGCATCAACATGCGGCACCGAACCAAGGAACTGCTGCACCAAGCTAAAATAACTCTTTGGCTCTGGCTCTCCCGGCCACAGACGACTCGCGACGTACCTCATGGCGAGTCCGGATAACCTGTTCAGCTCCGCCCAAGCGGCCAAACGGTCCGATACCGAAAGTGGGCGCTCTGGATTGTGGAACTGCGACCAAAAAAGTTCTTCCAATTCATGGTCACCTCGACCCCGGAAGTGTTCGGTCGCGTCTGTGGCACTCGCCGCCAAATCCAGATAAGTGTTTGCTGCACTCCATTTCTGGTCTAACGGAGCATACTTAGAATCCCCGAACTTCATCCACAACATATAGGGATTTCCAGCCATAATATCTCCGGCCTGACGTAGCTCCTCCTTCATAGCTCTCATTGCAGAGCGAGTGTCCTTGGCCTCGGCAGTGACCTTTTTAAGGTCCTTCTGAGCCACCCTATCTTCTTCTTCGAGAAGTTTACAGCGGTCGGCAGCATCCTTCAATTTTATAGCCATCTCGACTATTACTTTCTTGCTATGGCAGTGAGCAGCATGTTCGGCTTTTAGCTCTTCAGCCGCTTTAACGGCAGCCGCATCACTTTTCCTCGCTTGCTCCTTGGCTCGGGCAAGTTCCGCCCGAAGGTTCTCCACGGCAGCAGCACCATCTACATTAAGCACATATATTATAAGGCACGAGCATCGAGCTCTTCTTATCAGATGTCTTTGGAGACATTACATACCTTGTGCCTCGTCTAGCCGCTTATTTACAAGCGCGATGTCGGCATCTGCTACGTCAAGTTGCCGCTTTAGCTCGGCAGATTCATCAGTCCGGCTAGCCACCGAACGCCTCGCCACCTACATAGAAAAGGTGACATATTATACCTGGGATTACGATCCTCTGTGCGCCGTCATTTTTGACAACACACAGAGTCTCAGGGGCTACTATTTATACAGGGCACATTTTATATATGCGGCTCTACCAAAAGGTACACCTTTTCACGTACCTCAAAGCCTGTCAGTAAACTCCTGGCGGCCTCGTACAATCCGCTTTCCGCGGATGAAATCCTTCCAATCACCGTGTTCATCAACACACAGTGTTCTTCTGAGATAGACGCTCGCCCGAGCAGATCCTTCAGCCCCTCCGACCGCGCACTAGAGGGTGCCGGACTAGTCTGATGACCTTTTTCAGGGTCCGGACTTGGAGAAACCCTCCGAGACGACACCTCGGGGTCGCCTGCCTCGTGAGACGGTACAGCTGGGGGAGGCGTTTCGCTCTCCATCATCTCCGGACGAAGATCCCCTGAAGATGAGCTCTGCTGAGAAGGGTTGAGATCCGAACTGCAAGGTAATATTTCGGTTATCTTCCTCAGAAATAAAACAGGGATGTCACTCATTTTGGAACCCCTCTCTTTACTTACGGCTCGGTGGAGAGTTGATCCCCTTGGGGCGCAATACGGCCGGGGCATTCACCGGCGCCGGACCCTCTGACGAAGATTTCTTCCCCCGCTTTGAGGCCATCGCCTCCGGGTCATCAGAGGCGGTCCTTTTCTTTCCCTGGTTGGGGGAATTCTCGATTCCTCCCTTCCTGACAGCCTCCTTCGCGGAGGCGGTAGCTCTTGGATTCCCCTCTTCGCCTTCTTCCAAAGGCGCAATCTTCAGCATCCTGGTCAACACGGGATCCGGCGTGGTCTCAGGCAGGGGGGCCGGACACCTGATAAGCTTTGCTTTCGCTATCCACTCCTGTGAAAAGGATAGCTCTTTTAAGGGCAGTTTTATGATAAAAATACGGACGGCGTGTCCAAATACGGGGCTACTTACTTGAGCATCCAGGCGATTGCAGCTCAGACCTGCGTCCTCGGACAAGTCCGGACACCTTGCTTGTGATCCGAAGAACAATTTGTACATCTCCACGGGCGTCATGCCCATAAAATGTTGGAGGACTCGCGGTCCCTCCGGATTAAATTCCCACAGGCAGAGAGGGCGACGTTTGCAGGGCAGCATGCGGCGAATCAGCATAACTTGCGCCACTGCGGTCAAGTTGATATCTCTTTCTAGGAGATCTCGAATGCGGCCCTGAAGCAAGGGCACGTCTTTGGACGGCCCCCAGATAAGCCCTTCATTGACCCATGACGCTAGCCGTGGTGGGGGACCCGAGCGAAAAGCAGGTGGCGCCACCCATGTGGTGCCCCTGGGGGCTGTGATGTAAAACCAGTCCCGTTGCCATAAGCCGAACTCCTCTTGAAAAGAGCCCTCGGGCCATGGAGCGTCGGCCATCCTGCTTATGGTAGACCCTCCGCACTTAGTGTGCTGCCCCTCGATCATCTTTGGTTCTACCTTGAAGGTTCTAAGCCACAATCCGAAGTGAGGAGTAATATGGAGGAAGGCCTCACACACGACAATGAACGATGAGATTTGGAGGATGGACTCCGGAGCTAAGTCGTGAAATTCCAGCCCGTAATAAAACATGAGCCCCCTCACGAAGGGATCAATCGGGAAGCCTAGCCCCCGAAGGAAGTGAGATGTGAACACCACGCTCTCACCGGGCTGGGGAGTGGGAATAGCCTGCCCTTGAGCAGGCAGCCTATGCGAGATTTTGCCGGTTAGATACCTGGCATCTCTCAGCTTTCGCACGTCCTCTTCTGTAACGGAGGAAGGCATCCACCGGCCTTGGAGGTCGGAACCGGACATCATCAAAGGTCTGAAGCGCCTGAATCTGGAGCTTTGGGTGTTGGAACTCGAGGCGAGGGGCGGATTTGATTGAATTGAAAAGAAAGGAGTCGAGCCTTGGTCTCTTTATAAAGAGGTTGAATACCAAGAGCCCTCCCCGTGACCGTTTGGGACTCACTTTCAATTAGGAAGCCATACCAAAGGCACGGTTGGGTTACCCACGCTCGTATTGATGAGAATCCCGGAATAAGGGGACACGATCTCTGCTTTGACAAGACGTGCCAAGGAAACCGCCTCGCTAAACGCGCTGAGGTGGAACAGTAAAACGATTCGAATAAAGGCTTGGCCGTGGCGTGATGTCACGCTGCGGAATACGTCAGCAGATTAGATTTGTGCAGATATTATTCTCTCTACGGTGGTATGTGGAACTTATTTTGCAGAGCCGGACACTATCCTTGTGTTCAACATCTTCTATGAAATATTCGGAGGAGGAACCCGCCTTGCAATGCCGAAGACAATTTGCACGCCGGACTCTTCGTCATTGAAGCCTGGTTCAGGGGCTACTGAGGGAGTCCTGGATTAGGGGGCGTCCAGATGGCCGGACTATGACCTTTGGCCGGAGTCCCGGACTATGAAGATACAAGATTGAAGACTTCGTCCCGTGTCCGGATAGGACTTTCCTTGGCGTGGAAGGCAAGCTTGGCGATTCAATATGAAGATCTCCTCCCATTGTAACCGACTCTGTGTAACCCTAGCCCTCTTCGATGTCTATATAAACCAGAGAGTTTTAGTTCGTAGGACGAACAACAATCATACCATAGGCTAGCTTCTAGGGTTTAGCCTCTCTGATCTCGTGGTAGATCAACTCTTGTACTACCCATATCATCAATATTAATCAAGCAGGAGTAGGGTTTTACCTCCATCGAGAGGTCCCGAACCTAGGTAAAAACATCGTGTCCCTTGTCTCCTGTTACCATCCGCCTAGACACACAGTTCGGGACCCCCTACCCAAGATCCGCCGGTTTTGACACCGACATTGTCACTTATTTCTTGCTTGCGGGCGTCGGAGCGCACAGTCTTATTGATAATCTTGCCGGGCCTGCAGGAGGAGAGCAGCGGCAGGAGCATCCACTAGGGGCTACCCCCGACACGCCGCCCCCATCGACTACACCGACCAGAGGGGTGTCCCCGCAAGAACACACACATACGAGCCCATGCGCACGGAGGAGGAGGTGGCAGGCAGCGATGCTGGTGACCCTGTCCCGGCAACGGACATTGCCAGGGAGGGGTACGCATCCTCCCCACTTGCTGCGGGTAAGTTACTCACCTCCACTCTCTGCCATTGTTTCCTTGACCTTCCGACTTCCTTCTATCTTGAATTCTTTTGGTTTTTGGCCTTGCCTCACTCCCCTCCTTGGCTTCAGATCCTCCCTTGGCAAACCAGGCGGACGTCGATGCTGTGATCATGGAGACCGCCAAGGACGCCGAGGCTGAGGCCACCAATATTGCTGCCGAGGAGGCCGCCAAGGGATTCGCTGAGGAGACTGCCATGGAGCATGTCAGGGAGGCCAGCAAGGATCCTGCTGGGGAGGAGGTGGCCAAGGAACCTGCCGGAGAGGCTGGCAAGGCTGCCGCCGAGGACGCTGCCACGGGGCCTACCAGGGAGGCCAACGAGGCGGCGACTGGAGAGGCCGCCAAGGATCCTACCGAGAAGGAGGTGGTCAATGACCAACCTTCCTCCTCTTCAGCCTCTACCCCGAGCAGGTACTTAAAGGTTGGCGACGACCTTTTCGTCAGCATCCTAGGAGCGGCAGGCACCAGAGCGCCAATAGAGGGGGAGGTCTTTGATGAGGAGATCCTCACCGCAGCCGAGCTCTAGGTTGTTGACGAACCGAGCGTCAGCAGTGGTGGCTCCAAAGAGGACCAACTCCTTCAGGCCATGAGCGCCAACTTCCACAAGCTCCAAGCTCTCCATCGGGCTCGCAAGCAGAAGGTGGACTTCAGGATGGCGGCCATGGAGAAGGCCGAGGTGGATTTCTAGGAGTGCGTCACCCAGATGCAGGGTTGGTTTACCGAGGCCCGGTAAGATCTGAAGGCCGCCCAGGACCAGCTGGACGAGCGTCGGCATGAGCTTCTCCTGAAGCAGGCCGACATTGAGAAAGCACACGATGCGGAAAAGGCACAGGCTGCCAAGGAAGAAGCTGAATAGCAGCAACGCCAAGCTTCAATGGATTCTCAAGAAGAAGACCTCGCTGCCCGCGAAGAGGCGCTCGCCACCAAGCTTCGTGCCAAGGACGAGAAGATCGACAAGCTGGTTGCGTAGCGGACCCAGGGGCTGCAGCAGAGGCACAAAGAGGCGCTCGATACTCTAGCCTTGGATCACTCTAGCAAACTGAAGGAGGCCGTCGATGGCGCCGAGGCCACAAAGGCCGCCAGGGATGAGCTGGCCGGCAAGGTAGAGAAGATGGAGCTGGAGCTGCTAGGGCTGAGGGAGGAGGCCTCGAAGCTGAAGAAGGACAAGGACATGACTACCCATACCTTGGCGGAGCTGCAGGTCACCATCTCCGACAAGACCAAACTGCTCACTGCTGCCAATGAGTCCATTGAAGATCTAAAGCTGAAGCCGGAGTCTCAGGAGAAGATGCTCTCAGAGTCCCAGGCTCGTGAGTAGACCCTGACCAAGGATCTCGCGGACGAACAGTTGCTGCTGCGGACTGCCGTTTCTTCCCGCAACAAGCTTGTGGAGAGCATGAAGCTTTGGACCAGCCACCTTGTGGACGTCATGGAGAAGCTCACTATGCAGCTAACCGCCATGGGCATGCCAAGCTTCAGGTTCTCCCACGAGGAGAATGTGGCTGACAGTGCCAGGCTGTCTCTGTTCTTTGAGCATGTCCTTGACACCCTGAAGCTGCTCCAATCCACCAGGGCAGTCTACTTGGCCGAGGTGTCCCGGCAGCTTTGCCGGGGCACCTTGACCAAGGTGCTTACCAAGGTGGCGCACTGGAACCCCAGCGTCGACTTTGCTCAGGCGCTTGAGAGCTTGCCGGAGGGCGTCGATCGTCGGGCGCTCGAGGAGTGCATCGAGCCCATCATCAGCTGCATCAGCGGAGTCGTGAGGCTGGAGGGCCAGTACCAGTATTAGCTGCTTTGCTCCTGGTTGTTGCTGCGAGTTCGCACCCAAGACAAATTATCTTAAGTCAGAATCGCAGCAACTTTTGATATAATATAACTTTTGCTGTATTGTAAACTGGCTGCATGTTATCCCCCTTCTTAATTTATCCTTGCATTTTCTACACCCTACGCTTAGTTGGATAGGCCTACCGGCATGCGTACCCCTTATCATAGGCGCTAGAAGGACGGATCCTTATCAGCCTTCCTCGTTCATATATTCGGTGTTTTCCGAATTATAATCTAGCATATCGATGAAATCATCGATAGTGGCTACCAAGTGGGTGGTGGGTGGGACGTAAAATTCCCCATAAAATGCCTCGAAGGGTTGATAGTTGTGGGCGGAGGGCATGTCCTTGATAACCCACAAGATAGGGGATTGCAATAGTTTTCGAGGGTAGAGTATCCAACCCAAATTTATTGATTCAACACAAGGGGAGCCAAAGAATATTATAAAGTATTAGCAACTGAGTTGTCAATTCAACCACACCTGAAAGACTTAATATCTGCAACAAAGTATTTAGAAGCAAAGCAGTATGGAAGTAATGGTAATAGTGGAAAAAGTAACAATAGCAGTTTTGTAGCAATTGTAACAGTGGCAACGGAAAAGTAACTAAGCAAAGATCAATATGAAATGAGCTCGTAGGCAATGGATCAATGATGGATAATTATGTTGGATGGCATTCATCATGCAACAGTTATAACATACGGTGACACAGAACAAGCTCCAGTTCATCAATATAATGTAGGAATGTATTTTGAATATAGTCATACATGATCACGGAAAATAACTTGCATGACATCTTTTGTCCTACCCTCCCGTGGCAGCGGGGTCCTAATGTAAACTAAGGGTTACTAAGGCCTCCTTTTAATAGAGAACTGGACCAAAGCATTAGCACTTAGTGAATACATGAACTCCTGAAACTACGGTCATCACTGGGAAGTGTTCCGACTATTGTCACTCCGGGGTTGCCAGATCATAACACATAGTAGGTGACTATAACTTGCAAGATAGGATCAAGAACTCACATATATTCATGAAAACATAATAGGTTCAGATCTGAAATCATGGCACTCGGGCCCTAGTGACAAGCATTAAGCATGGAAAATTCATAGCAACATCAATCTTAGAACATAATGGATACTAGGAATCAAATCCTAACGAAACTAACTCGATTACATGGTAAATCTCATCCAGCCCATCACCGTCCAGCAAGCCTATGATGGGATTACTCAAGCACAGCGCTGAGCATCATGAAATTGGTGATGGAGGATGGTTGATGATGACAATGGCGACGGCTTCCCCTCTCCGGAGCCCCGAACGGACTCTAGATCAACCCTCCCGAGGAAGAACAGGGCTTGGCGGCGGCTCCGTATCGTAAAACACGATGAATCCTTCTCTCTGATTTTTTTCTCCTCGAACGTGAATATATGGAGTTGGAGTTGAGATTGGTGGAGGTCCATGGGTCCCACGAGACAGGGGGGCGCCCCCACCCTCATGGCCAGGGTGTGGGCCCCCTTCGGCTGATTCTTTCGCCACTATTTTTATTAATTCTAAAAGTTACCTCCATGTAGTTTCAAGTCATTCTGAGAACTTTTATTTCTACACAAAAATAACACCATGGCAATTCTGCTGAAAACAACGTTAGTCCGGGTTAGTTCCATCGAAATCATGCAAATTAGAGTCCAAAACAAGGGCAAAACAATTTGGAAAAGTAGATACGTTGAGGACGTATCAACTCCCCCAAGCTTAACCCATTGCTTTTCCTCAAGCAATTCAATTGACAAACTGGAAGTGATAAAGAAAAACTTTTACAAACTCTGTTTGATCTTGTTGTTGCAAATATGTAAAGCCAACATTCAAGTTATCAGCAAAGATTATGAACTACCACATTCACAATATCATTTAGGTCTCACGTTTACTCATATCAATGGCATAATCAACTAGCGAGTAATAATAATAAATCTCGGCTGACAAGACATTCTCAAAACAATCATGATATGATATAACAAGATGGTATCTCACTAGCCCGTTCTGAGACCGCAAAACATAAATGCAGAGCACCCCTGAAGATCAAGGACTAACTAGACATTGTAATTCATGGAAAAAGAGATCCAGTCACAGTCATACTCGGTATCAATTAATAACAATGCATACAAATGATGATGGTGCTCTCTAACTGGTGCTTTTTATAAGAGGATGATGACTCAGCGTAAAAGTAAATAGATAGTCCCTTCGCAGAGGGAAGCAGGGATTTGCAGAGGTGCTAGAGCTCGAGTTTTTGAAACAGAGATAAATAATATTTTGAGCGGAATACTTTCATTGTCAACATAACAACCAAGAGATCTCAATATCTTTCATGCTACATACATTATAGGCGGTTCCCAAACAGAATGGTAAAGTTTATACTCCCCCACCACCAACAAGCACATTCCACGGCTGGTCCGAAACAACGGGTACCATCCAACTAACATCAATCCTGGCGGAGTTTTGTTTGCAATTATTTTGATTTGATTTGAGCATGGGACTGGGCATCCTGATTACCAGCCGTTTTCTCGTGAATGATGAGCGGAGTCCACTGATATGTCTCCAATGTATCTACTTTTCCTAATGCTTTTCCTCTTGTTTTGGACTCTAATTTGCATGATTTGAATGAAACTAACCCCGGACTGACGCTGTGTTCAGCAGAACTACCATGGTGTTATTGTTGTGCAAAAATAAAAGTTCTCGGGATGGAAATAAACTCTGCAAGGATTTTCTATATCAAATAAGAGAATTTCTGGAGCTAGGAGGGACCTGAGGGGGGCACCTAGGTGGGCACAACCCACCAGGGCATGCTAGCCCCCCTAGGCGCGCCCTGGTGGGTGCTGCCCACCTGGTGGCCTCGCTGACCCTCAAACCGACACTATAAAATCCAATATCTCCAGAAAAAAAGGGAGAAAGAATTATCGTGTTTCATGAGACGGAGCCGCGGCCAAGACCTATTCTTCCTCGGGAGGGCAGATCTGGACTCCGTTTGGGGCTCCAGAGAGGGGGATCTTCGATCTTCATCATCACCAAGACATCTCCATCGCCAATTCCATGATGCTCCCCACTGGGAGTGAGTAATGCCTTTGTAGGCTCGCTGGTCGGTGAGGAGTTGGATGAGATTCATCATGTAATCGAGTTAGTTTTGTTAGGGCTTGATCCCTAGTATCCACTATGTTCTGAGATTGATGTTGCTATGACTTTGCCATGCTTAATGCTAGTCACTTTGGGCCCGGGTGCCATGATTTCAGATCTCAACCGTTTATATTATCACCGCTATATCCATGTTCTAGATCCGATCTTGCAATTTATAGCCACCTACTATGTGTTATGATCCGACAACCCCGGAGTGACAATAGTCGGAACCACTCCTGGTGATGACCGTAGTTTGAGGAGTTCATGTATTCACCATGTGTTAATGCTTTGCTCCGGTTCTCTATTAAAAGGAGGCCTTAATATCCCTTAGTTTCCTATAGGACCCTGCTGCCACGGGAGGGTAGGACAAAAGAAGTCATGCAAGTTCTTTCCATATCGCCCTAGGTTATAACTGTCTCATGATGAATATCATCTAGCGAGTCACTGATCCAATGCCTACAAATTTATCTTATATTGCTCTTGCTAAGTTACTACTATTTCTACTACTATCATTACTGCTACAATATCACTGCTATCACTGTTACTGTTACCGTTACTACTGCTGTTATCATCAATACTATAATACTACTATGCTACTAATCACTTTGCTACAGATAATTAATCTCCAGGTGTGGTTGAATTGAAAACTCAGCTGCTAATACCTTCCAATATTCTTTGGCTCCCCTTCTGTCGAAACTATTAATTTTGGGATGAATACTCTACCCTCGAAAACGGTTGCGATCCCCTATACTTGTGGCTTATCAAGACCTTTTTCTGGCGCCATTACCGGGGAGCATAGATATATTTGTTGAGTCACTTGGGATTATTATCATATTATAACTATGAAGAATCTGAAGGATGCTAAGACTATGATTTTTCCCTCAAAGACGAGGGGGAGGTAAGGAACTGCCATTCAGTTCTGCTTTAGATTCACCTTCTGTTATAAGTAAACTTGCAACTCCACAACATGCTATTAATTCTGATATGTGACAAGTTATTGATGGTGCTACTTCTGCTAAGAATGCTACTCATGATGATGGTAGTTTCTTGCTTGATGGTGATGTGCCACTAGGTCTATTTCTTGACGAACAAATTGCTAGAGTAAGACAACATGGTATTGTTGAATCTGATGATGAACTTGAAACTCAAAATCTTGAAACCCTACTAGAACTAGTCCTCCTAGATATGAATTGCCAAAGGTACCGGAAGGTTATACTATGAGTGATGAGGCAACTAGAGATATCCTTTCTTGTAAGGATAGAGATGATCTAGAGAAATTATTATGCAAATATAAAGAAATATCTCTGAATGCTAAAACGAAATGTGATCCTGAGTTTGCTACTTCACCTAATGTTATTGCTGATAAGCATATGAATTCTCTGTCGACCCAGAGTTAATCACTTTGGTTTAATCTGATCCTTTCCATAGTTACGAAACTGAAACTATTGTGGCACATCTTACTAAGTTGAATGATATAGCTACCCTTTTTCCTCAAGATGAGAAGATTCACTATTACTATATTCTCAAGTTATTTCCGTTCTCATTAAAGGGTGATGCTAAAGCTTGGTACAATACTCTTGCTCCTGGTTGTGTGTGCAGTCCCCAGGATATGATCTATTACTTCTCTGAAAAATATTTCCCTGCTCATAAGAAACAAGCTGCCTTGCAGGAAATATTTAACTTTGTGCAAATTGAAGAAGAGAGTCTCCCACAAGCTTGGGGGAGGCTTCTCCAATTGCTTAATGCTTTGCGTGATCATTCTCTTAAGAAAAATGAAATACTTGATATCTTCTATAATGGACTAACCGATGCTTCTAGGGACTTCCTAGATAGTTGTGCTGTTTGTGTTTTCAAGGAACAAACTATTGGGCAAGCTGAAGAATTATTGAATAACATATTGAAAAATTATGATGATTGGACTCCTCCTGAAATACATATTAAACCCACTCCAAAGAAGAGGGGTATCTTATATCTCAGTCCTGAAGATATGCAAGAGGCAAAGAAATCTATAAAGGAGAAAGGTATTAAGGCCGAGGATGTTAAAAGTTTACCACCAATCGAAGAAATACATGGACTTGAAGCACAACCACCACCTAAGGTTGTAGAGGTAGAATCTTTAATGAAATTCAATGATAGTGATGATCCTCGTAATAAACATCCTAGTCAATGCCTTTAGGAGTTTGATAATTACATTAGAAAGCAAGATCACTTCAATGCAAATGTTATGAAACAACTGAAATACAACTCTAATATGATTGCTCGCTTAAGTGACTTGTTATTTGGAATCTCAAATGATGTTAGAGGTGTAGGAAAACATGCCTCTATGGTTCAAACTCAATTAGAACAAGTTGCTAAATCTCAAAAAGAGTTACTTTATGAAATGAACAATAATATAAGTGACTTTGCTGTTAGAGTAGCAACTAGAGGAGGTAAAATGACTCAGGAACCACTTTATCCTGAGGGACATCCAAAGAGAATTGAACAAGATTCTCAAAGGAACAACACCACTACACCTAGTACTGCTAAAAAGAAAAAGAAGAGGAAAAATGATAAGACTTTGTCTACCTCTAGTGCACCTGAAATAGAAAAACCTCCTGATAATGATAATGAAGTTTCTATCTCTGATGCTGAAACTCAATCTAGTAATGAACACTCACCTTCTGATAATGAAAAGGATAATGATGACGTTCATGAAAACACTCAACCTAATGATAAAGAACTAGATAATGATGTTGAGATAGAACCAGTTGTTGATCTTGATAACCCACAACCTAAGAATAAAAGATATGATAAAAGAGACTTTGTTGCTAGAAAACATGGAAAGGAAAGAGAACCATGGGTTCAAAAGCCTACGCCCTTTCCACCTAAGTCAACTAAAAAGAATGATGTTGAAGAATTTGAACGCTTTGATGAAATGATTAGGCCACTCTTTTTGCGTACTCGCTTGACGGATATATTGAAAATGCCTATGTATGCAAAGTACATGAAAGACATCATTGTCGGTGTCAAAACCGGCGGATCTCGGGTAGGGGGTCCCGATCTGTGCGTCTTAGGCTGATGGTAACAGGAAGCAAGGGACACAATGTTTACCCAGGTTCGGGCCCTCTCAATGGAGGTAAAACCCTACTTCCTGCTTGATTAATATTGAAGATATGAGTAGTACAAGAGTAGATCTACCACGAGATCGTAGAGGCTAAACCCTAAGAGCTAGCCTATGATGGTATGATTGTAATTGTGATCGGCCTTCTAAGGACCATCCTCTCCGGTTTATATAGACACCGGAGAGGGCTAGGGTTTACATGGAGTCGGTTACAAGGAAGAAAACATAATATCCGGATTGCCAAGCTTGCCTTCCACGCAAAGGAGAGTCCCATCCGGACACGGGCCAAAGTCTTGAGTCTTGTATCTTCACGCTTCAATAGTCCGGACGATGTATATAGTCCGGCAGTCCGGATACCCCCTAATCCAGGACTCCCTCAGTAGCCCCTGAACCAGGCTTCAATGACGATGAGTCCGGTGCGCAGTCTTGTCTTCGGCATTGCAAGGCGGGTTCCTTCTCCGAATACTCCAAGATAATTATCGAATACGTAGACCGTGTCCGGACCTGCTACGACGAATAGTGTCCGGTTCTACAAGATGATCTTCACACACCATTGTAGGGAACATAGCATAAATCCGTTCTACTGGCAATCTTTGTATGTCGTGCCCTTGCATCATGGCCTGGTCCAACACGAACCAGCGTTACCTGCCCCACCTTGACTCGCATTGCGAGGCGGTTTTATTGGCACGTCCTGCCAAAGTAGAGATCGTGTTCCTCTTATTACGGGATCTTTCATCAATATGGGTGTGTGTGACCCCACGACGACCATTGGTATGACTCTGTGTATTTTTAGATAAGTCTCAAGCGGTCACGCTGAGGACTCTTGATATTCATCCCCTTTATAAAGGGGTCAAGGCCTACGCCTCTTTTCCACCTCCCTTTCTCCTTCTCGCACCTCGAGTTCTAACACCCAAGACCTAAGCTCCAACACCCCAGATCCTCCAACATGTCCGGATCCAACGCAAAAGGCCGGTGGGTGGCCTCCTCGATCCAAGAGGAGGACATTATGAAGATTAGGGAGGTCGGATACCTGACCGCCGACATTCAGCACAAGCTTCCTGCTCCAGGGTAAGTTATCCGTACGCCGGAGCCCAATGAGAGCGTTGTGTTTGTCCCACACTTCCTTCGAGGCCTGGGCTTCACCCTCGACCCCTTTGTGAGGGGCTCATGTTCTACTATGGGTTGGATTTTCATGATCTGGCTCCAGACGCTATCCTCCATATCTCGTCGTTCATTAGTGTGTGCGAGGCCTTTCTCCACGTCACCCCACACTTCGTCTTATGGCTCAAGACCTTCAATGTGAAGCCAAAGATGATCGAGGGGCGACATGCGGAGTGCAGAGGTGCCATAATAAGCAGGAATGCCGATGCCCCACGGCCAGAGGGTTCTTTCCCGGAAGTATCCGATGTATGGCAACGTAGGTGGTTTTATGTTACAGCTCCCAAAGGCACAAAGTGGGTAGCCGCCCCTGAGTTCCGCTCGGGCCCTCCATCACAGTTGGCGTCTTGGACCAATGTAGGACGGAATTGGGGGCCCGCTGGTGATGTACCAGAACTGCAGAATCGCATCCGGGAGATTATTGAGAGGGACATAAATCTTGTCAGCATAATTCAAGTGATGCTAATCCGACGGATGTTGCCGTGCAAACGTCGGCCTCTCCGGATGTGAGAGTTTAATCTGGAGGGTCCACGAACTATTAAGCACTTCTTCGGCCTGAAGCTTGAAGGGATGTGTAAATTATTCTTCGGACCACAAGTAAAGTGTCCGGACACCACCGAGGATGCGGGCCTAAGCTGCAATCGCCTAGATGCCCAAGTAAGTAACCTTAAAGCTGGACACTTCACTTATATTTATCATAACTATTATTCTGAAAATCCCTCCGTGGCCAGGAATGGCTCGACAAGGCGGAGAGAATCAGGTGTCCGGCGCCACTTCCTGAAGGCTCGCCTGGTCCGACCGTTGCCAAGATGCTTGGTCGGGTGCTCAGCAAAATCCCCTCAGGGAAAGGCAAAGGAAAGGGCGGTGAAGCCAAACTTCACACAATACGCATCCAAACCGGGGGAATCATTACCTCCCCTGAGGAGGATAATCGGGAAGGGGAGGCTAAAGCCTCCTCCCCACGCGGGAGGAAAAGGGCCGCCTCCGAAGACTTGGAGGAGGAGATGCCCAAGCAAGGGAAGAAGGTATCACCAGGGGGCTCTGCGACGACGAGCACCCTTACCGCGTCGTGCCCACCAATGGGCCAACCCTCCATCGAGCTGTAAGTTATTCATTAATTCGAAGGTATGGTGTTTCTCCGAGATCCATAACCGGGACTTCGTCTTTTGCAGTCCGGCAAGCAGCTCTTCTCAACAGAGTTCGTCTTCGGGGGATCTTCCTCCGGAGATGATGGAGAGTGAGACCCCACCCACCTCTCCGCCTCATGAAGCGGGCGACACTGAGGTGTCGTCATGGAGGAGTCCGGATCTACTGAAGCCAGAAGCGAACACGTCAGTCGCCCTGAGCCCGGAGCGTTTGGCTCCCATGAGGGGCGATGAGAAGGGTCCGGCACAGTTTGATGTACGGACGGACATACTGACATGCCTTCTGGAGCAAGCTGCGCTCCCTGAGGAGCACCATTCTTTAATGAGCATGGTGCTCATGAAGATTTCATCTGCTACAAGCAGTTTGAATGAGGCATTTACAAGCCTGCTCAAAGGCTTTGAGGTATGTAGTGAAAAATGCACAATTTTTTGGTTATGAAGCACGCGCTAGGTGTGCTCCCTATGGATAGTAGCCCCTGAGACTCTGGTTGCCCGCCATAGGTGGCAAGCAGGGGATCATATAGTAATGGCTGCGTGATATGTCTCCGTCGTATCTACTTTTCCAAACACTTTTGCCCTTGTTTTGGACTCTAACTTGTATGATTTGAATGGAACTAACCCGGACTGACGCTGTTTTCAGTAGAATTGCCATGGTGTTGTTTTATGTGCAGAAAATAAAAGTTCCCGGAATGACCTGAAACTCCACGAAATATCTTAGAATAAATAATAAAAAATCCTCGCTAAAGATGAAGACCAGGGGGCCCACACCCTGTCCACGAGGGTGGGGGCGCGCCCCCTACCTCGTGGGCCCCCTGGTGGCCCTCCGACGCCAACTCCAACTCCATATATTGGCATTCGGGGAGAAAAAAATCAGAGAGAAGAAATCATTGCGTTTTATGATACGGAGCCGCCGCCAAGCCCTAATCTCTCTCGGGAGGGCTGATCTGGAGTCCGTTCGGGGCTCCGGAGAGGGGGATTCGTCGCCGTCGTCATCATCAACCATCCTCCATCACCAATTTCATGATGCTCACCGCCGTGCGTGAGTAATTCCATCGTAGGCTTGCTGGACGGTGATGGGTTGGATGAGATTTATCATGTAATCGAGTTAGTTTTGTTAGGGTTTGATCCCTAGTATCCACTATGTTCTGAGATTGATGTTGCTATGACTTTGCTATGCTTAATGCTTGTCACTAGGGCCCGAGTGCCATGATTTCAGATCTGAACCTATTATGTTTTCATGAATATATGTGAGTTCTTGATCCTATCTTGCAAGTCTATAGTCACCTACTATGTGTTATGATCCGGCAACCCCGAAGTGACAATAATCGGGACCACTCCCGGTGATGACCATAGTTTTAGGAGTTCATGTATTCACTATGTGCTAATGCTTTGTTCCGGTTCTCTATTAAAAGGAGGCCTTAATATCCCTTAGTTTCCAATGGGACCCCACTGCCATGGGAGGGTAGGACAAAAGATGTCATGCAAGTTCTTTTATATAAGCACGTATGACTATATACAAAATACATGCCTACATTACATTGATGAACTGGAGCTAGTTCTGTGTCACCCTATGTTATGACTGTTACATGATGAACCACATCCGGCATAATTATCCATCACTTATACGGTGCCTACGAGTTTTCCATATACTAGTTCTCGCTTATTTACCTTTTTGTTGTTACTGTTACAATCACTACAAAATACCAAAAATATTGCTTTTGCTGTCTTTTACTTTTGTTACCGTTACCACCACTATCATATTACTTTGCTACTAAACACTTTGCTGCAGATACTAAGTTTCCAGGTGTGGTTGAATTGACAACTCAGCTGCTAATACTTGAGAATATTCTTTGGCTCACCTTGTGTCGAATCAATAAATTTGGGTTGAATACTCTACCCTCGAAAACTGTTGCGATCCCCTATACTTGTGGGTTATCAAGACCTTTTTCTGGCGCCGTTGCCGGGGAGCATAGCTCTATTCTATGAGTCACTTGGGAGGTAAGGAATTGCCATCTAGCCTTGCACTAGATTCTCCTTCTGTTATAAGTAAGCTTGCGACACCTAAACCTGCTACTGCTATGAATTCTGATATGTCGCATGTTATTGATGATGCCACTTCTGCTATGCATGATACTTACGATGAAACTACTTCTATGCTTGATACTACTGTGCCCCTTGGTGAATTTCTTGATGAGCAAATTGCTAGCTCTAGAGAAAGAGACATTATTGCACCTGAATACGATGATGAGAGTGATGATGAAAATATGCCTCCTATTCCTGAAGGTTGTCTTTTTGATGCAGAATCTTCTGCAGCTATTTTTGCTTGCCAGGATAGATATGAACTTAAGAGGTTGCTAGTTAAATAGAGTAAAGAATCTTTGAGAGATAGAATGAGACCCGACCCTGCTTTTGCTACTCAACTATTTGTGTTCCAGATAAGGATTATTATGATTTTTCTGTTGATCCATATATAATTACTTGGGTTGAATCTAATCCTTTTTATGGCTATGAATCTGAAACTGTTGTGGCACATCTTACTAAGTTAAATGATATAGCTGCCCTGTTTACTAATAATGAGAGATCACACTACCTTTATTTACTCAAAATATTCCCGTTCTCATTAAAGGGTGATGCTAAGATATGGTTTAATTCTCTTGATCCTGGTTGTGTGCAAAGTCCCCAGGATATGATTTATTACTTTTCTGCTAAATATTTCCCTGCCCATAAGAAACAAGCTGCCTTGAGGGAAATATACAACTTTGTGCAAATTGAAGAAGATAGTCTCCCACAAGCTTGGGGGAGGCTTCTCAAGTTACTTAATGCTTTGCCTGATCATCCTCTTAAGAAACCTGAAATACTTGATATCTTTTATAATGGACTAACTGATGCTTCCATAGATTACCTGGATAGTTGTGCTGGTTCTCTTTTCAGGGAAAGAACACCGGATGAAGCTGAAATTCTATTGAATAATATGTTGACAAATGAAAACAATTGGGCGCCTCCCGAGCCACCTCCTGAGCCAGCTCTAGAGCCAATTACTGAGCCTATTCCTAAACCAACTCCGAAGAAGAGAGGTGTTCTATTTCTCAGTCCCAAAGATATGCAAGAGGCAAATAAATCTATGAAAGAAAAATGTATTAAAGCTGAAGATGTTAAGAATTTACCTCCTATTGAAGAAATACATGGCCTTAATTTACCGCCTGTTGAAGAAGTATATGATGTCAACTACTTATTTACTGAAGAACCTCCCGATATCCCAACACAGGTAGTAAAGGTAAATTCTCTCTATAGATATGATAAAGCTGAAGTCCCTCCTACCAAAATTGCTAGTCAGTGCTTGGATGAGTTTGATGACTTTATGTTTAAGCCAGATGACTTTAATGCTTATTTTGGTAGACAATTAAAACAGAATACCTTTATGATTAAATGCTTGGGTGATTATATGGCCGATATTAGAGGTGAACTTAAACTTGTTAGCAAACATGCTTCTATGGTTACCACTCAAGTAGAACAAGTACTTAAGGCTCAGAAAGAAGTGCTTGATGAAATGAATAGTAAGAAAAATGATTATGTTGTTAGAGTGGCTACTAGAACTGGTAGAATGACTCAGGAGCCTTTGTATCCTGAAGGCCACCCTAAGAGAATCGAGCAAGATTCTCAGAGAAATAATATTGATGTACCTAGTTCTTCTAAGAGGAAGAAAAATAAAAATGATAGGACTTTGCAAACTTCTAGTGAACCTATTGCTGAACCACCCGAGAATCCAAATGATATTTCCCTATCTGATGCTGAAACACAATCTGGTAATGAACATGAACCCAGTGAAAATGTTAATGATGATGTTCATGATGACGCTCAACCTAGTAATGATAATGATGTAGAAGTTGAACCTGCTATTGATCTTGATAACCCACAATCAAAGAATCAACGTTATGATAAAAGAGACTTGATTGATAGGAAACATGGTAAATAAAGGGAACCATGGGTTCAGAAACCCATGCCTTTTCCTCCGAAACCGTCTAAGAAAAAGGATGATGAGGATTTTGAGCGCTTTGCTGAAATGATTAGACCCATCTTTTTGCGTATACGATTAACTAATGTGCTCAAAACAAATCCTTATGCTAAGTATATGAAGGATATCATTACTAATAAAAGAAAGATACCTGAAGCTGAAATTTCCACCATGCTTGCTAATTATACTTTTAAGGGTGGAATACCAAAGAAACTTGGAGATCCCGAAGTACCTACTATACCATGCTCCATTAAGAGAAATTATGTTAAAACTGCTTTATGTGATCTTGGAGCCAGTGTTAGTGTTATGCCTCGCTCTTTATATCGTAGACATGACTTGAATAAGTTGACACCTACTGAAATATCTTTGCAAATGGCTGATAAATCAACTGCTATACCTGTCGGTATTTGCAAGGATGTGCCTGTTGTGGTTGCAAACGTTACTATTTTAACGGACTTTGTTATTCTTGATATTCCCGAGGTTGATAGTATGTCTATTATTATTGGAAGACCTTTCCTTCATACTGTAGGGGCTTTTATTGATTACAACAAAGGCAATGTCACTTTTCATGTTAATGGCAATGAGCACACGGTACACTTCCCGAGGAAACAACCTCAAGTTTATAGTATCAACTCTATTGGAAAAATTCCATCGATTATATTTGGAGGTTTTGAATTTCCTCTCCCTACTGTCAAGAAAAAGTATGATATTCTTATTGTTGGGGATTTTCATATCCCGTTTGAGGTAACTTAGTGCTATTCGAAATTTCTCCGGTTCCATGATTATCAGAATGAGTTTGTTAATAAGACTTGATCAACCTTGTTAGTGGATTCTTTTTGATGAGCATGAGATGGATGAAACTAGAAGCACAACCTTCTGTATCCTCTTTATATTTTCTGTTATTTAGTAGAAATAAAAGTAGAATAGTATTTTTTGTCTGTTTCCTGACTTATCCATGCAATATAAAAATACCCCGAAAATAAAATTCCTCAGAATGCCATGCCAATTTAATATGATTTTTTCGGGAATATTTGAGGATTTACTATGCAAAAATCACCGCGGGGGGAGCTACCACCTGGTCACGAGGGTGGAGGGCACGCCCCCCTGCCTCGTGGGCCCACGGTGGCCCTCCTCCACTTATTCCTGCACCCATCTTCTTCCTTGTCTCACACAAACACGAAAAACCAACTCAAGCACGAGTTCCAGCCCCCGTTGCTGTGATTTTTGATCTCCTTGCTCAAAGCACCTCTCGCAAAACTGCTTGGGGAGATTGTTCCTTGGTATGTGACTCCTCCATTGGTCCAATTAGTTTTTGTTCTAATGCTTTATTCATTGCAAATTTGTGCTGCATAGGTGACCATGTTCTTGAGCTTGCAAGTCAAATTTTTATGGTCCCAAGAAGTTCCAATGCTTTATGTAGGCTCTAGGCACTTGTAGGGGTTGTTGCTATCAATTTTATTGAAGTTGGTTCACTTTTATTTGAAGTTACTAAAATTTTCAGAAATTTCTCAGAGGAAGCAATATATTTAGGAGGATGTTCCAAGGTGGCCCCTCAAGGAAGCAAGGTCCCAGGCTTGCAATACGTGATGCTGACGAGGAACCACCAAGAGAAGCTCCTGTGAGGCCCTGTGAATGGCCTTCGGAAAATTTTATGAATCAAGTGGGAATCAAAGAAGAATTTAGCGCATATTTGCGCAACGCCGGTCTTGAGGACTTTGAAGCTGACAAATGCCCCCAGTATCATGATCTCACAAGTTCATTTGTGAGGAGGTTTGAGTTTTCATCTTCACGTAATTCTCCTTCAGTCATGTTTGACCTTTATGACAAATCTTATACCATGGACTTAGAGGATTTCACTTCTGATTGCAAACTTCCATCATTGGGTAGTGTCAGGGATCCCCCTAAATCTGAATATAGAGACTTTCTTGCTAGAATAACTGTGGGGGAATCTAGAGATATAACACAAGCCACTTTAGGGAGCATTCATTTTCCTGCTATACACTATTTTTCTCTCTTTATAGGTAGATGCATTAATGCTAAGGATGAAGCATGTCACTTGTGTGCCCCTGATCTCAGCATTCTCAAAAGTGTTGTGTTTCGAGACCAATCTTATCATATGGGAGCCATCGTAGCTCGTAGGTTGCATCATAACAGATATAACGGGGATTTCTTTGGAGGAATTTATGCAACCCGCTTAGCTAATTTTCTTGAGATAGACATTTGAGAGGGTGATATGTAGTTACCCTCTACTTATTTGGATTTTCATTCTATGGTTTCCCACCAGTTTGTTGAGAGGACTGAACCACCTCTCCAGTATCGACTAATCTTTAACAAACGACATGTAGTCCATATTACTCATCCTGCTCCTGCCTTCTTTGATTCTCAGACAAAAGGAAGATATATTATTACCAGAGAGGAGGCAGATGAGTACGAGGGAAGAGCGGAGGCAACTAGACGCTACGCTGCAGCTCAGGAGGTGATAGCCGCTGCATCATAGTATGACCCCAGCTTCACCTACGGGTATCCGCCAGGCGATCCCTGGCAATAGACCAACTTAGGCAAAAGCCTAAGCTTGGGGGAGTACGTATTTCCCACCGATATTACATTCATGTTCACACACACTCATTGCTAGATGTCGGTGCTCATACTCTTTCACTGTAATATCCATGTTAGTTTATTTTCTTTTTCGTGCTTTCTTCTTGTGTGTTTGATAAACCTTAAGAAAAACAATAACAAAAAAAATTAGTAGTGGTTTATTTCTTTGCTGTAGGATTAAAAAGGAAAACCCAAAAATATTTCCCGTTCTTCTTTTGCTTGTTGGGAGCTTTCCCGTGTAAATAGTTTTTATTCCTTTTCTTTTCCTTTCTTTGGGGGTCGAGAAGACCATATTGAAAATGCTTAGTGGTTCTTATATGCATGAATGATTATTTAACTTAGAGCCCATATTACTTGTCTTCTCTCTTGAGTTGAATGCTTGAAGATTCCAGCTTAGTCCAATGCACGTGCACTCTTATTATTATACACTTCGTTCGGTCATGCAAGTGAAAGGCAATAATGATGATATATGATGGACTTATTGGGATGAGAAAAGCTGGTATGAACTCGACCTCTCTTGTTTTTGTAAATATGATGATTCATCGTTCCTGAGTTAGCTATTATGAAGTAAGCATATTTGCAATGACATTTAAAGATTATAGTTGCTTGTGCCATGCTTGATTAGCTATGAGTTATAATGGTTTACCTTGTGTGCCAACATGCTATTAGAATGATTATGATGTGGTATGATGGGGTGGTATCCTCCTTTAAATGAATTGAGTGACTAGACTTGGCACATGTTCACGCATGTAGTTGAATCAAATCAACATAGCCTTCATGATATTTATGTTCATGGTAGATTATATCCTACTCATGCTTGTATTCGGTGTAAATTAATTTTAATGCATGTTTACGACTGTTGTCGCTCTCCCAGTTGGTCGCTTCCCAGTATTTTGCTAGCCTTCACCTGTACTAAGCGAGAATACTGCTTGTGCATCTAAACTCCTTAAACCCCAAAGTTATTCCATATGAGTCCACTATACCTACCTATATGTGGTATTTACCTGCCATTCCAAGTAAATTTGTATGTGCCAAACTCCAAATCTTCAAATGAAATTCTGTTTTGTATGCTCGAGCAGCTCATGTCTCAACTAGGGCTGCCCTTATCTTCCATGTTAGGCGGTTATTCTCAAGAGGAGTGGACTCTGCTCCTCATTCACGAGAAAATGGCTGGTCACCGGGATGCCCAGTCCCATGCTTTATGCAAACTAAATCAAAATAATTGCAAACAAAACTCCCCTTGGGACCCGTTGAATGTTGGAGGCACTCGTTATTCTGAGCAAGCCATGGATTGATGCTTGTGGAGGAGGGGGAGTATAAACTTTACCATTCTATTTGGGAACCGCCTATAATTTGTTTAGCATGGAAGATATCGTCATCTCATAGTTGTTGCGTTGACAGCAGAAGTATACTGCTCAAAATGTTATTCAATCTATTTTAAAAACTGAGATCTGGCACCTCTACGAATCCCTGCTTCCCTCTACGAAGGGCCTATCTATTTACTTTTATGTTGAGTCATCATCCTTCTTATTAAAAAAGCACCCACTGGAGAGCACACTGTTGTTTGCATTCATTATAATTTGGTTTATATTGGGTATGACTTGACTGGATCGCTTTTACCATGAATTACAATGTTTAGTTAGTCCTTGATCTTTGAAGGTGCTCTGCATTTATGTTTTGTGGTCTTAGAAAGGGCTAGCGAGATACCATTTCGTTATATCATGTTATGATTATTTTGAGAAAGTGTTGTCATCCGAGTTTTATTATTATGGCTCGCTAGCTGATTATGTTATTGATATGAGTAATTGTGAGACCTTTGTGTTAGTGTTAGTACGGTTAATTCATAATATTTGCTGAAACTTGAATGCTGGCTTTTCATGTTACAACAACAAGAGCAAACAGAGTTTGTAAAAGTTTTTCTTTTTCTCTTTCAGTCTGTCAACTGAATTGCTTGAGGACAAGCAAGTGTTTAAGCTTGGGGGAGTTGATACGTCTCTGTCGTATCTACTTTTCCAAACACTTTTGCCCTTGTTTTGGACTCTAACTTGTATGATTTGAATGGAACTAACCCGGACTGACGCTGTTTTCAACAGAATTGCCATGGTGTTGTTTTATGTGTAGAAAATAAAAGTTCTCGGAATGACCTGAAACTCCACGGAATATCTTAGAATAAATAATAAAAAATTCTCACCAAAGATGAAGACCAGGGGGCCCACACCCTGTCCACGAGGGTAGGGGGCGTGCCCCCTACCTCGTGGGCCCCCTGGTGGCCCTCCGACGCCAACTCCAACTCCATATATTGCCTTTCGCGGAGAAAAAATCAGAGAGAAGAAATCATCGCGTTTTACGATATGGAGCCGCCGCCAAGCCCTAATCTCTCTCGGGAGGGCTGATCTAGAGTCCGTTCGGGCCTCCGGAGAGGGGGATTCATCACCGTCGTGATCATCAACCATCCTCCATCACCAATTTCATGATGCTCACCGCCGTGCGTGAGTAATTCCATCGTAGGCTTGCTGGACGGTGATGGGTTGGATGAGATTTATCATGTAATCGAGTTAGTTTAGTTAGGGTTTGATCCCTAGTATCCACTATGTTCTGAGATTGATGTTGCTATGACTTTGCTATGCTTAATGCTTGTCACTAGGGCCCGAGTGCCATGATTTCAGATCTGAACCTATTATGTTTTCATGAATATATGTGAGTTCTTGATCCTATCTTGCAAGTCTATAGTCACCTACTATGTGTTATGATCCGGCAACCCCGAAGTGACAATAATCGGGACCACTCCCGGTGATGACCATAGTTTGAGGAGTTCATGTATTCACTATGTGCTAATGCTTTGTTCCGGTTCTCTATTAAAAGGAGGCCTTAATATCCCTTAGTTTCCAATAGGACCCCGCTGCCACGGGAGGGTAGGACAAAAGATGTCATGCAAGTTCTTTTATATAAGCACGTATGACTATATACAAAATACATGCCTACATTACATTGATGAACTGGAGCTAGTTCTGTGTCACCCTATGTTATGACTGTTACATGATGAACCACATCCGGCATAATTATCCATCACTAATACGGTGCCTACGAGTTTTCCATATACTAGTTCTCGCTTATTTACCTTTTTGTTGTTACTGTTACAATCACTACAAAATACCAAAAATATTGCTTTTGCTGTCTTTTACTTTTGTTACCGTTACCACCACTATCATATTACTTTGCTACTAAACACTTTGCTGCAGATACTAAGTTTCCAGGTGGTGTTGAATTGACAACTCAGCTGCTAATACTTGAGAATATTCTTTGGCTCACCTTGTGTCGAATCAATAAATTTGGGTTGAATACTCTACCCTCGAAAACTGTTGCGATCCCGTATACTTGTGGGTTATCACTGCGTCGTACATGTGCGCAGGTATATAAGGATCCGGTAGCCGACTAGTCTGTTGAAGTTGCCGAACTAAGGAGGCATATCGGATCTGTTGACGCCGATATCACACTCGTGAACAAACGGCTAGAAGAGTCATAGGGTATGTCCTCTACTTCCCTTATTATGATGTATAGGAAAATGCAAGAGGGGTATAACATTAACGCAATGTGTTTGTAATGCATATGGTGCTGCTGCCGTGGAAGCCCTGAGGGCGGAACTTGCTCAGGCCAAGGAACAACTCGGGCTAGCAATGCGGCTGCCCTAAAGGCAGCCGAAGAATTGAGAGCCGAACAGGCTGCTCATCGCCTAAGCGAGGAAAAGATAGCTGAAATGGCTGGGGAGTTAAAAAATGCCACCGACCGCTATGTACTCCTTGAAAAGGAGAATAAGGCTAGTTCGGCTGAGCTGGACAAGGCACTTAATGCCGCCAAAGACATGCGGACCGAGATCCAGGGTATGCGGGAGGAGCTCCAATAGGCCGACAAAATCGTGGCTGGGGGCTCCTACTTACTACGGACGAAGTTTTTGGATCCGAAGTATGCTCCCCTGGCTAGGCGCTGGAGTCCTGCAGACGCATATGCGGACTTGGCAAACTGTACAGCTAACGCTGTCAAGTTCTTCGAGGGTCAAGGTGATAAGGAAGTGGAGAAGCTTTTCTGGTCGCAATTCAATGCTCCCACTCGCTCGCTGCCGCTAAATGAGAAGGTGGCTGCTGTGGCGGAGCTTCACAGGTTGTCCGGTCTTGCAATGCGGTCTGTAATAGACCATCTTTGACCAAAGGGGCCTAAGTCGGACAGTTACTTTGGTTTGGTGCAGCAATTCCTTCGGTCCGTGTCTCGGATTGACGCCATGAGGAGGTTGGCGTGCATAGAAGTTGCACGAATGGTTCTTGCTTGCGTTAAAGCCTATTAGCCAGATATGGAGGCCACCATTATAGCGGCCCAGGATCTGACGGGAGGCCAATATCCAGCCGAGCACTACTTGGCGCAGGTCACAAACGGTGCCCGCCTAATAGAGGCGCAGTGCTCGAAGAATGTCTTGTTCGAGTGATAAGTCGAATCATTGTAAAAACAATGTTTATTTTGATTATGAGGCTATATTTATACTTTTGCCCGGAAGTACGATTGTGTCCCCTTTGCGGCTGTTTTTTAATATAAATATGAGTAATCCGAAAGTTAGCAGTTGTTGGCTTCATCCCCCACGCGTACAATGCGGGGGTGTTTGCAAAAAATATGCTTAATGACACTTGATCCAACATCTTGGTCCATTAAGCAGGTGGTCGCACGTCGAACTAGGCAACCGAACTATATAGCTGTAACACTTTCGCTTAGCCCTGGTACCTATGCGTGCATCCGAATACGCGCGCGTATATACATGGCCGGGAAACGTCCCTTCGTTAATGCGGAGGAATCCTAAAGATTCCAGTGAGTCTTCGAGTGGTTGAACAGTCTCTCGCTGTATCATGACGGTCAGTTTTCGGCTTTCTCTACCTAGGTGCTCATCCGGAATAACCAGGGCACAATCGCAGTAGTTCTCCTTTGGCCGCCTTAGCCGATAATAACGGAACATAAGGCGGCAAACCCAGGAGCCGAGCAAACCCAACATTTGACCAAAGAGATGATTCGGAGCTGATGCATATAAGGCCAAACTCGTGACACCGAACACTCCCAAAGGTATTCGGTCTTTGTAAAAGAAAATAGGCTGACGAAAGCCTATTATAAACCCTAAATTTCTAGGTATGTGCGTTCAATCTATCATGGCGAAATGCCAATAACGGCAGTATCCTCTGTGGGTATGGGACCCCTGGGATGGTTAAACAACAAGAGGCAGTAGAAAAGGTTTACACAGGGGGTTAATCTAAAAAGAAACCTGTTGAACAGGGCCCTGCTGCACGTCTGCGCCTTTGTCTCCGTTGTGCCGTATCCTGGAAGGGTATCGCGCGAACGTTGTCTGTGGAAAAAAAAGAGAACTCGTAAGAGAGTACAACGTAAGTATGTGATTGATAATAAAGTGTAAGATGTTGGCCTGCCAGTAATGTTGAGCCAGACTTGGGGCTGTGTTAAATATTTGCAGCCCCTGGTATCCTCTATGGGATTACATATACGGTGCCCTGGTTCAGTTTTATTCGGGCTACCGAACTCGTCTAACCGTGTCTGTGGCCGTAATGACCAGTCATGTTTTTTGATATTGGAGGCCGCTTACAGTCCGGCTGCCAGGGCCATCGCGTGTTCCTCTGCGTGTGAAGAGCGCTCTGAGATTTCACTAATGGTGATGACGCCACGTGGACCGGGCATCTTGAGTGTAAGGTAGCCATAGTGCGGCAATGTGTTGAAGCGGGCGAAGGCCGTTCTTCCAAGGAATACGTGATAGCTGCTTTGGAAGGGTGCGATGGTGAAGAGTAGTTCTTCGCTTCTGGAGTTACCTGGGGAGCCGAATGTTACATCCAGCACGACGGAGCCCTTGCCGTAGGCTTCAATGCCTGGTATCACCCCTTCAAAGGCGGTGTTTCTTTGGCTAATTCTGGATGGGTTTATCCCCATTCGGCGGACAGTGTCCTCGTATATAAAATTGAGACTACTGCCGCCGTCCATCAGGACACGGGTGAGACGGTATCCGTCGATTATTGGGTCAATCACCAAGGCCTATGATCCTCTGCGCTGAATACTATTTTGGCCGTCCATGTGATCGAAAGTGATCAGACGAGACATCCAGTAGTCAGATGTGGGTACGATGGGCTCTACATCATGCACGTCTCTGAGTGCGCGTTCATGCCTTCTCGTGAATGTGTGAGTCGTGTGGATCATGTTTACTGTTTTAACCTCTGGAGAGAATTTTTTCTGTCCCCCAGTGTTCGGCTGGCGAGGTTCATCCTCGTCTTCACTTGGTGTTTCCCTCCCCTTGTGTTTGGCATTTAATTTACCGGCCTGCTTGAAAACCCATGATTCTCTATGCGTGTGGTTCACAGGTTTCTCGGGGGTGCCATGGATTTGGCATAGTCTGTCCAGGACTCTGTTCAGACCGGACGGTCCTTCTTTACTGCCTTTAAATGTCTTCTTTTGCTGATCAGGTCGAGAGCCCCTGAATCCGGCATTGACTGTTGTGTTGTCCGGGCTCTCTTCCTTGTTTTGGCGTTTGTGTTTATTACGCCATGGCTTCCCGTTGCCATCCCTTATTTCGGATGTGTTGGGCTCACTGGTGCCTTTACGGGCTAGCCAGCTATCTTCACCCGCGCAAAAGAGGGTCATAAGGCCTGTTTAGGCTGCCATTGTCCTTGGCTTTTCTTGGCCGAGGTGCCGGGAGAGCCACTCGTCGCGGATGTGTGTTTGAATGCTGCTAAGGCTTCAGCGTCTGGACAATCTACAATTTGATTCTTCTTAGTGAGGAATCTGTTCCAAAGCTTGCGGGCGGACTCTTCGGGCTGTTGGGTTATGTGACTTAGATCGTCTGCATCCGGAGGCCAGACATAAGTCCCTTGAAAGTTGGCCCTGAAAGCGTCCTCGAGTTCCTCCCAACTCCCGATTGAATTTTCGGGGAGGCTTTTCAACCAGTGTCGAGCTGGTCCCTTCAGCTTGAGAGGGAGGTATTTGATGGCATGGAGGTCATCCCCACAAGCCATGTGAATATGCAGGATAAAATCCTCGATCCAGACACTTGGGTTTGTCGTTCCGTCGTATGCCTCTATGTTCACAGGTTTAAAGCCTTGTGGGAATTCATGGTCCAGTACTTCTTCGGTGAAGCACAGGGGGTGAGCAGCCCTCTGTATCTGGGCGCGCTGTGTCATGCGGCCAGCTGTTGTTGTGTCCGGAGTTTATTCTGAACTGGTATTGGGCTTGTATGAGTGTTTGGGTGACCATAGTCCCTCGCCGGGGTGTGTCCTTTAGATCCATAGATGGACCTGGCAGCAGTGACTTTCTTATCTAGATGCTCACGCAGATCGTGCATGGCGTCAGTAGCCGTTTTATTGTGGTTATGAAGTGGTACGTCTGGTCTCCTGGTCGTATTATTCTTTGGTGGAACAACCTCGTCGTCGAATTCTGGCAGTATCTTGCGTTTTGGATAGCTTTTTGTATGGCGATCGTCGCCATATCTTTCTTCAGTGTCTAGCACTTTATTCCATCTGCGACTGAGCGTTTCCTGTGCGGCTTTGAGCCGTTGCTTCTGCTTCTTTAGACTTCTTGCTGTGGCCATAAGCTTTCGTTGGAGGTTGTCTCATTCCACTCATTCGTCCGGAATGATGAATGCATCGTCGTCCGGACTGTGTTCCTGTTCTGGGGCAGTTTCATGAGGTCGTCCCTCCGGATCATTGTGATCGGGTATTTGCTCCAACTTGGTTTGGCGTGACCTGGCTCGTCCTTCTCTATCACTGGGTCCATGTGGTCGTTACTGCCTTCGGGGTTTACTGGTATGTTGATCCTTCTTGCGCTCTTGTCGCTATTTTTACTGTTGCTGGACTTTGAGCGGTGTCTGCACCGCCGTTTTGGCTTTTGCCCGGGTGTTTTATCTTCCGAATTATCGCCGTCGTCCTTCTTGGGCGTATCCACCATGTATATATCGTGTGACAACGTAGCAGTCCCGCGCCCCAGATATTCTGAAGCTTCTCCTGCATCGTCGTCCATACCGTCGATGTCTTCGGAGTCGAAGTCAAGAACGTCGGTTAAATCATTGATCGTGGGAATGAAGTGGGTGGTGGGTGGGAAATGAATTCCTTCGTCGCCTACTTCCCACTCAAGCCGGACATAATTCGGCCCCGAGCCTCCTGACAAAGAGAGAGACTTTAATGAGTTCAACATGTCGCCAAGAGGCGAGTGCTGGAAGATATCCGCAGCGGCAAACTCCATTACCGGAGCCCATCCTGACTCGACTAGCTCGAGGATATGCAGACCAGGAACAACAACCGGATATGAGTCCGGGGGCCCGGGGTCACATGCCTCCACAGAGGTGAGGCCTATGATCGGCTCCAACGCTAATGGGGATGCGGCATGTGAGGCGGGGTCCACCCCTCTGTCCTTAGGCAACGCAACCTGCTCCGAGTTTGGATCTGGGGCTACTGCGGGGGTGATATCCCGAGCATTGTTCGATAGTAGGTTTAGGCCGTGCTCGTCGTGACTGTCCGGCGCCCCTGGCATAGGACAAGTTCTGTCGAAGATCAAGTCTCCGCGGATATCGTCCGTGTAGTTCAGGTTTCCGAACCTGACTTGATGGCCGGGGGCGTAGCTACCGATCTGCTCCAGATGGCCAAGCGAATTGGCCCGTAATGCAAAGCCGACGAACACAAAGATCTGTCCGGGGAGAAAAGTCTCACCCTGGACCGTGTTGTTGATGATTGAAGGCGCCATCAAGCCTCGAAGCGACGACACAGAGGAACTCTCAATGAAAGCACCAATGTCGGTGTCAAAACCGGTGGATCTCGGGTAGGGGGTCCCGATCTGTCCGTCTTAGGCTGATGGCAACATGAAGCAAGGGACACAATGTTTACCCAGGTTCGGGCCCTCTCGATGGAGGTAAAACCCTACTTCCTCCTTGATTAATATTGAAGATATGAGTAGTACAAGAGTAGATCTACCACGAGATCGTAGAGGTTAAACCCTAAGAGCTAGCCTATGATGGTATGATTGTAATTGTGATCGGCCTTCTAAGGACCATCCTCTCCAGTTTATATAGACACCGGAGAGGGCTAGGGTTTACATGGAGTCAGTTACAAGGAAGGAAACTTAATATCCGGATCGCCAAGCTTGCCTTCCATGCAAAGGAGAGTCCCATCCGGACACGGGCCGAAGTCTTGAGTCTTGTATCTTCACGCTTCAATAGTCCGGACGATGTATATAGTCCGGCAGTCCGGATACCCCCTAATCCAGTACTCCCTCAATCATCACTAATAAGAGAAAAATACTGGAAGCTGAAATCTCCATTATGCTTACTAATTACACTTTCAAAGATGGAGTACCTAAAAAACTTGGAGATTCGGGAATACCAACTATACCTTGCTCCATTAAAGAAATTATGTGAAAACTACTTTGTGTGATTTGGGAGCTGGTGTAAGTGTTATGCCTTTCTCTTTATATAAAAGACTTGATTTGAATAAACTCACACCTACTTAAATATCATTGCAAATGACTGATAAATCAACTTCCATACCTATCGGTATTTGTGAGGACGTGCTCGTTGTTGTTGCTAATGTTACTATTTTGACTAACTTTTTTATACTTGAGATGCCCGATGATGAAAACATGTCGATTATCCTTGGTAGACCCTTCTTGAATACCGCAAGGGCCGTTATTGATTGCAATAAAAGCAAGGTCACTTCCATATCAATGGTAATGAGCATACGGTGCACTTTCCAAAGAAAAAATTCCAAGTGAATGGTATTCATGTTATTGAAAAATCCCTGACAATCACTATTGGAAGTTTTCAACTACCTCTACCTACTATCAAAAAAATAAAAATGAAATGCTTATTGTGGGGGACATTCATATCCCCATTGAGGTAACTTAGTTATTTATGAAAGTTCTTCGGTTTCATGCTAATGGAAAGTCGTTGTTAATAAGACTTGATCAACCTTATTAATGGATCATTTTTGAGAGGTATGAAGTTGATTAATTTAGTAAGCACTACCTTCTGTCCTACCTTTTGTTTTCTGTTTTTATTAGTTAAATTAATTAAAATGCCATGCTTTGTCTGTTTTCTGCTTTTTCCGTGCAAGAAAAAATGACACAAAAATAAAAGTTCTCAGAATGCTCTGAAAACCTAATACGATTTTTTTTCTGAATATTTATGAATTTGTGGTGCAAATAATATCAGAGGGAGGTGCACCAGGTGGGCACAACCCACCTGGGTGCGCCAGGACCCCCAGGCCTGCCCTGGTGGGTGCTGTCCACCTAGTGGGCCCCCTCACTTCTTCTTCCCACATCACTCCATTCACCTAAAAAAATCACTACTCTCTCTCTCTCTCTTGTGTTCTTGCCTCCGAAACTGAGGATTTCGATCTTTTTGCTCGAAGCTCTATTTCCGAATCTGTTTCGGGGATTTGTTGCTTGGTATGTAACTCCTCCATGTGTCCAATTATTTTTTGTTTTAGTGGTTTATATTTAGAATAATTAGCTACTCTTGGTGCTGCTGTAGATGAGCTTGCATGTTGAATTCTTAGAGTTCTAAGTAGTTTGAATGCTTGCTATGGCCTTTATACATCCCTATGAGTAGTTGCTATCATTCTTGTGAAGTTTTTCCAATAAATTTTTCATGACAATTTCTTTTTACGCGTACATTATGAACTTCTTTGGAAGGAGTTCTTCGAGGAGGAGATCCATAGAGACATCTTCTAGAAGCAGCTCCATTCGTCGGTCATATGCTGAACCAAGCGAAAGTTCCATTCAAAGTGCCACCACCAAAACATGCTTATGGCCATGCAATGATTACATGGTGAGAGTGGGTATTAAGGAGAAATTTGAGCAATATTTTCACAATGCCAATCTCGGTCCACACATTTCAGATAAGTGCGACCAACGCCTTATCCTCACCGAATCATTTGTCAAAGAATGTAAATTCTTTCCCCGTGAGTCTAGGGTGTCTTTTAAACTTTATGATAATCCATTTACCATTTCTCTAGAAAGGTTTGCTCACCTCTGCAAAATCCCATTCTGGGGTTCACTCGATGATCCACCTAGGTCTTAGTTTGAAGCATTCTTGACTAGTCTTTGCTTTGGTGAAACTAGGGAAGTGATGCAAGGTAGAATAAAGAGCATACATTTTCCTGCAATTTAGTACTTCACATTATTTAATGAAAAATGTATAGTAGGTAAGCAAGACTGTAGTATGCTTTGTGCTCCAGATTTGAGCCTCATACGCGTCGCTCTCACCGATGAAAGGAGTTATAACCTTGGAGCGATTGTTGCACGCAGACTGCAGCATAGCGCTAGCAGTGGCTATTTTTATGGCGGAATTTATGCCACACGTTTAGCATAAGAGATGGGTGTTTCACCTTTGCCCTTTGACCCTATCCTACCCATGCAGTATTTAGATTTTGAGGCTTTAAAAAGCCATAATATCCTCAAGGGAAAAATTCATGACTTCACTTACAATTTGTTGTTTAACAAAACTTCTGTTGTACACACATATTTGACCGCGCCTGCTCTTTTTGACTATCACAGTAGAGGAATATATTTTGTTCTTGAGAGCGAGGCTCGAGCTCACAACGCGAAAATGGAGGCAGCACGACGGGCTGAGGCATCTGCGTGGAGGGCCTCCGTGAGCTACCACGCCAACTACCATCCAAGCTACTGACTGGTTACCAAGTTAGGCCAAAAGCCTAAGCTTGGGGGAGTACGTATTCCCACTGACATTACATTCATGTTCATACATTTCATTCCAGTTGTCGGTGTCCACACTTTTTCATTGTATCATCCATGCTTAAATTATTTTTGTCACTTTCTTGTGTGTTTGAAAAACCTTGAGGAAATCCAAAAAATATGTTTCTTGCTTCTTTTTGATTTTTCTTCCTGGTTTAAATTGTTGTAGCACTAAAAAGAAAACCCAAAAGAATTCCTTGTTCTTCTTTTACTTGTTGGGAGATTTCCCGTGTAAATAGTTTTTCTCATTTTTGTTTTTCCCTTTTTCGTTTGCTTGCTTTCGAAAAAACCAAAAACTCCAAAAATATTTTAGTGTGTTTCTCTGAATTTCTTTTTCTTTTATTGATTCATACCGAGGAGAAGACCATGATGAAAATGTTGAGTGGATCCCATTTGCATTGTTGATCTAACAAAAAGCCAATATTACCTTGTCTTCTCCTCTTGTATAAAATGTTTGCAAATTCTAGCTTAGTCCACAACACTCTTGCACTATTATTATTTCAAATCGTTCAGTCGTGCAAGTGAAAGGAAATAATGACGATATTAGATGAAATGGCCGTGGCAGAGAGAAATGGGTATGAACTCGACTTGTTCTGTTTTCGTAAATATGTTTAACCTAGTATCCATGCTTCAGCCTATTATGATCAAACATGTTTGCAATGACAATTAGAGATTATAGTTTCTCATGCCATGCATAACTATCTAGGAGTTAATACTGACTTATCTTAGATATCAACATTGCGTTAAAATGATTGTGATGTGGTATGATGATATGGTATCCTCCTCTGAATGTTCAAGTGGCTTGACTTGGCACGTGTTCATGCATGTAGTTGAATAAAATCCAACATAGCCTCTATGATATTTATGTTCATGGTGTTCATATCATACTCATGCTAGTTTCCAATTTTACTTATGCATAATGCATGTTCGTGACCGTTGTTGCTCTCTAGCTGGCCGCTTCTCAACCTATTTGCTAGCCTTCGCCTGTACTAAGTGGGAACTATGCTTGTACATCAAAAACCTGAAACCCAAGTTATTCCATATGAGTCCACCATACCTACATATATGCGGTATTACCCTACCGTCCTAAGTAAATTTGCATGTGCCACCTCTAAAAACTTCAAATAAATATCCTTTTTGTGTGCCTGTATCATTCATGGAACGGCAGGAGGTAGTCGGTATCTTCCATGCTAAGCGGGTTATTCTCAGGTCGAGTGTTTATTCACTTGCCATCGCATGAGAAAAGGGCAGTAATAGGGATGCCCAGTCCCAAACTGCAAAAAGAAAAGAGCTTACAAATAATCAAACAAAAACTCCCAATGGAGTCATAACCTTTACATTTCCGCTTGGGAACCGCCACTAGCATGCTTAGCATGGAAGATATTGATAACTGATGGTCGTGAAGTAAATGAGAAGGGTGCATGTCTCAAAATATCATTTACCTCTATTTTAAAACTTGAGCTCTGGCACCTTCTCAAATAAGCGCCAGAACCTGAGAGCACTGCTGTCATGCTGATGCATTGTGTATAGCTAATATTGGGTACATCATGGCTAGATCTTTTCTACCATGAATTACAATGTTTAGTCGCTGCTTGAACTTTGGGGTCACTCCGCATTTATGTTTTGTGGTCTCAGAAAGGGCTAGCGAGATACCACTATTGTCATATTATATCATGGTTGTTTTGACAACGTGTTGCTATTTGATATATTTATATTATTGCTCTCTAGTTGTTTATGTCATTGCTATGAGTTAATATAAGTTTTAAGAGTTATTGTCAACATGGTTAGTTATAATCTTTGCTGAAAACCTTGGTGTTGTTTAAGCTTATTTATGAAACAAGAGAAAAATATTTCGTAAAAGTTTTTCTTTTTCACTTCCAGTTTATCAACTGAATTGCTTGAGGACAAGCAAAGGTTTAAGCTTGGGGGAGTTGATACGTCTCCAACGAATCTACTTTTCCTAACGCTTTTCCTCTTGTTTTGGACTCTAATTTGCATGATTGAATGAAGCTAACCCCGGACTAACGATGTTTTCAGTAGAACTACCATGGTGTTATTTTTGTGCAGAAATAAAAGTTCTCGAAATGGAACGAAACTTTGCGAGGATTTTTATATCAAATAAGAGAATTTCTGAAGCCAGGAGGGACCTGAGGGGGGCACTTGGGTGGGCACAACCCACCAGGGCGCGCCATCCCCCCCAGGCACGCTCTGGTGGGTGCGCCCACCTGGTGGCCCCGCTGACCCTCAAATAGACGCTATAAAATCCCATATTTCTAGAAAAAAGGGGAGAAAGAATTATCGCGTTTCACGAGCCGGAGCCGTGGCCAAGCCCTGTTGTCGGTGTCAAAACCGGCGGATCTCGGGTAGGGGTTCCCAAGCAGTGCATCTTAGGATCAATGGTAACAGGAGACAAGGGACACGATGTTTTACCCAGGTTCGGGCCCTCTTGATGGAGGTAAAACCCTACGTCCTGCTTGATTGATATTGATATTCTGGATGTTTACAAGAGTGTATCTACCACGAGATCAAGGAGGCTAAACCCTAGAAGCTAGCCTATGGTATGATTGTAATGGTTGTTGTTGTATATGTCTATCGACTAGCCTGGCCCCAGTTTATATAATGCACCAAAGGCCTAGGATAACAAGAGTCCTAGCCGAATACGCCGGTGGGGGAGGAGTCCTTGTCTTGATCGCCAAGTCTTGTTGATTCTTCCCTGTATGCGGCAGCTGTCCGGACTGGCCCATGAGTATACGGCCACGGGGGTCCTCCGCCCAGTCCAACTGATCGGGAGATGACGCGTTGAGTACCCGCTAGTCCAGGACACCGTCAGTTGCCCCCTGAACCGGTCTTCAAGTTAGGGACGCTCCTCAATTCTTCCAAACTGTTCTTCTCTTCGGTTGCCGGTCTTGAAAACTGGTTCAACAAATCTTCTCATCTTCTATCTTGAGGACCGCCGAAATGCATTCGACGAGTTTACGCGTTGGGTATCCGAGGAGCCCTTTTAAGTTTATGGCCTTTATCAATACCTTGTTATTTTTATGCCATGCCTCGGGTTTGAAGTTGTTCCCGGGTGGCAACGTCCTCTTGTGTCCGAGCTCCAACGCCGGACTGCATTCGAGGTATCTTTTGCAGCCAAGCACCAATGCCGGACTGCTTCCCAGCTCTAACACCGGACTATGTATCCGAGCTCCAACGCCGGACTGTATCCGAGCTCCAACGCCGGACTTTATCCGAGGTGTCATAAATCACCTTGGTTCAAAGAAGTTTGAAGGAGTTTAACCGAGCTTAATGCCGGAAATGCCCTCTAAGGAGCCAGCCACTTGCATCCAAGCTATATGTCGAACTGCTTCCGAGGTGGTTAAGCACCTCGGTCGTGGGCCGATTTTTGGTCAATGTTTTTTATTGATGTAATTTATTCTCTGACGAGTTATATAGCCAGTAGCCCTCAAGGTATGTGTCGGTCTAAGACCCGAGATGCACCTGAAGGATGACATAAGACCGCTGATCCCCGTAGCCGCTGAGACTCAGGTTGATTTGCAAAATCGGTCTGAGGATCAAGTCCTAGCTCGGCACAACACTTCAGGAAACAAAAAGCGGCGTGCTCAGTCCTCGAGACTCAGGTTGGGTGCGGCCAACCAACCTGAGGATCAAAATCTCCTCGGAAACTGTATTGCACTTAAGATTTTCTGCATAGAACAAGCAATGCAGTAGCCCCCGAGACACTGGTCGGGTGGCAACACCAGATCAGGGGATCAATGTGCCCCTTTAATATTTGTAAATAATAATCCCGAAGCCCAGTAGCCCCCGAGCCTTAATGCGGGCACGGGAGGCCGAATTAAGGATCGATCTCCATAGTAAAATCACAAATTATGTGTAATGACTCTATGTATCCAAGTACTTTACGTCATTAATGCTCGGATCCGCATTGTACAAAACTTTATTGACCGACCATTGGCTTCCACCTCCTCGGCCAATAGCCGAGGAGTGTTTGTCTTACTTTATAAAGCCTTTATGAGGGCAAAGATTTACAACAAACAAGGCAATCTGGCCATACGGTTTTATAAACAAAGGTACGCGGAGAGACATGTTATATTACTGTTTAATAGAAGAAATGTCTTCCAAAGAAAATAGTCCTGCTATCGGTTCCTTTCTTTGGGTTGTCATGCTAAGCATGATCATGAAACCTGAGCTCCAATGTAAGAGCAAAATATCAAGGATTTAGTTTGGGAGGCCAGTTAATAGCCCCCGGTAGTGTTCGGCAACAGTCGAGGTCAAGCCGTAAACACTTCGGCCATTGTTATGAATGGCCCGTTGTTTAATATAGTCATCGGATCGCTGACCAGTTTACACCTATTGTGACAGTCAGTTTTCGGCTTTCTCCACTAAGGTGCTTGACCATGCGAGCTAGAAGCACAATCGCAGTGGTTCTCCCTTTTTGCACACCTAGCCGAACAAAGCGGAACGTAGGAGGCAAGCGCGGAGCCGGGCAACCCAACTATTGACCGAAGACACAATTCGAAACTGATGCATATATAGCAATATCCGAGAATGTTTTTGCTGAATCTCAAAAGGTGTCCGGCGTTGCACTACGAGACTTGTGCTGAAAACACACATATAGTTTAAAAGTGCCATGGGCTCGAAAAGCCAAAAAACTTATTCAAAAGGTTAATGTCCGAACTAGATCAAGTGTTCGGTGCCAATCCGAAAATTGGACTTCAGAAAAAAAAGGTGCTTCTGTCGTGCTTTAACATGACACATCCTATCTCCAAACTTCAAGCGGGTCAGCCTACGGCTTCTTTGAGAGAGAAATTAGGCTCCCCGGCTAGTGACCGCACACTTGTGTCGAAGGAGTGATAAATAATAATAAAAACTTTGCAACGACTAAGAAGAAAAACACTTATCATAAAACGGCTCATATAAATTTAAGAGCCCCCAAGTGACTTGGGTAAAAGTTGATAATGTAAGGTGGCATGTAGAATGCCTTCTAGCCGGATTGTAGATCATTTGTCGTAGCGGACCTTTTTGCTTCAACCTCTGGACCCAATAGTCCGGAGTGTGTCCGAATACCCTCGCGGTTATAAAAACCGGGGCATGCGTGGAGACCAGGCGTAGGGGTCATTAGTGCTTTATCAGACAAGTGCCCAACTAGTTATGTTATATTACATGGTTAGTAAGAAACATCTTCCAGGGAGAATAGTTCCGTTAGGGGTTCCTTTCCTTGGGAGGCATGCCCTAAAGTGCATGTCCGGACTGCGAAAAAAGCAGAAAAACATCTGGGGGCAGGTAAATAAATGGGTAAGAAATCATCTTTTAGTTCACCGACCGAGTATTCCCTTAAGAACGCTAGCTTTCGGCTTCACCCAGTCTGAGGTACACATCCGGCTGACCCGGCAGTAACAATCGCAGAGGTGCTCCCTTTACCACCTAGCCGAACAATCGGGAACGTAGGGGTAAGCACAGGAGCCAGGCAACCCAGCTTGGCCAAAACTTAAGTCATATCGATGCATATAATGGTGAATAAAAGGTACATGCGGAAGTGTGACACATGTGTTGGGCATAAAGCCCGAATTAATAAGCTTCTGTTAAAGAAGCCCCCAGGTATAATGAGCGCGGGTAGCACGTTAAGTGTGTGCGAACAAAGTTTTGACAAGGAAGATAAGCAACTTTTTCCAGAGAAAGTATAATGCTTGGTCGAACCGAACACAAGTTAGAAATTTTAAAACTTTGAGCATGAAGGCAACTTAGCTGGTTAATGTGTTCGGTATTGACGATGCGGTCCGAGCTTGATGCGGGACAAGGTTCCATCCCCCAAGCCGGTCCCGAGGTGGCGGAGCAAAAAGCTCGGCACTGTGAAGTGGTGACATAGCATGGTCAATGCAGGACGGCAGAGTAATGCCAAAGTCCCTGGCATGGGGTAATGAAGTGTTGACGAAGCCCCCCGTCCAACCGAGGTGACGTCAAAGGATATAGTCCGGCTGGATCATTTTCCCATTGTCTGCTCGGCTAGTGACGCCGAAGTGTCCGGAGTAGGTTGATGAAGAGATGGTGAAGTCCCCGGTCCAGCCGAGATGTCAAAGTAGGTCGGCGTGATGGACACCTGCTTGAAGAAGCAATAGTGCGGCCCTGCCGATGCAGGTCATGACGCCGAAGTGTCCGGTTTGATGAAGCGACCGTGTGGCGATGCAGGTGTGCCCGCTCCTTATAATTCGTGAGGCGGCGATGTTGGTGACGATTTATCCTTCGCGATGCCGAACTATTTTTCGGCTGGCCGAGATGATGTTCCGAAGAAATTGAGCTCGGCTCAGCAAAGCGACGACGTGTCTGACACAGGTCGGCCGCCGTGGAGTGATGTTGTCGGGCTAGTTTGACACCGGCACGACGGTGAAGTTCATATTGCAAAAATACTTTTAATACTACTGGGATGTGTTTGAAAATAAAACACAACACCCCATACGAAAACTTCCTTCAAAAAGGATGTCCGAGATCCCGTTCATAAAGAAGATGAATTCGGGTCGGATTCGTTCTCGCGCAGAAAACAGGTCCAAAAAGTGATGCACTAATCGGAAGTTTCCCGGAGTTTGGACGGTCGGATCGAGCTGAATTTTTGGCAGGTGGTAGATATAGGAATTCCGCAGTAAATCAACGATTGGATCCTCCAAAGGACGTCCGAGCTAGATGCTGGATACCACGCCCTAAACTCATCCGGATTCTCGTCCAGATTCAACAGGGCTCCGGTATATCGGAGATTGCCGGAGATTCCTCCATCGGAACTCGACGAAATTTTTGCAGAGTTGCTGTAGACTTAATTCCGCATAATTCCACCGAAGTAATCGTTTAAGCGACACTCGAGGAGGCGGTGGCGGCGGATACAAATTTGCTGTCCAGAAAAACAGCACGGTCGCCTGAGGGCAATGTTGACGTTGAGCCCCCGAGCTCCATGGATGACTCCTCCATGATCTTGATAGAGATCGGAGTTGGTGTTGATGAAGGCCTTCATCCGAACATGACGATCGGAGGTAGGGCGCAGTCCTTGGTCAAGCCAAGGTGACTAGCCGAGCTGGCGACGAAGAAGCCGACGTCGCAGTTGACCTGCCGTCGAGCCATTGATCCTTTCGCCGATCACACAGCGCAACTCTCAATGAAAGCACCAATGTCGGTGTCAAAACCGGCGGATCTCGGGTAGGGGTTCCCAAGCAGTGCGTCTTAGGATCAATGGTAATAGGAGACAAGGGACACGATGTTTTACCCAGGTTCGGGCCCTCTTGATGGAGGTAAAACCCTACGTTATGCTTGATTGATATTGATATTGTGGATGTTTACAAGAGTGGATCTACCACGAGATCAAGGAGGCTAAACCCTAGAAGCTAGCCTATGGTATGATTGTAATGGTTGTTGTTGTATATGTCTATCGACTAGCCTGGCCCCGGTTTATATAATGCACCAGAGGCCTAGGATAAAAAGAGTCCTAGCCGAATACGCCGGTGGGGGAGGAGTCCTTGTCTTGATCGCCAAGTCTTGTTGATTCTTCCCTGTATGCGGCAGCTGTCCGGACTGGCCCATGAGTATATGGACACGGGGGTCCTCGGCCCAATCCAATTGATCGGGAGACGACGCGTTGAGTACCCCCTAGTCCAGGACATCGTCACCTGTTCTTCCTCGGGAGGGCAGATCTGGAGTCCGTTTGGGGTTCCGGAGATGGGGATCTTCGATCTTCATCATCACCAACACATCTCCAACGCCAATTCCATGATGCTCCCCACCAAGAGTGAGTAATTCCTTCCTAGGCTCGCTGGTCCGTGAGGAGTTGGATGAGATTCATCATGTAATCGAGTTAGTTTTGTTAGGGCTTGATCCCTAGTATCCACTATGTTCTGAGATAGACGTTGCTATGACTTTGCCATGCTTAATGCTTGTCACTTTGGGACCAGGTGCCATGATTTTAGATCTGAACCATTTATGTTATCACCGTTATATCCATTTTCTAGATCCGATCTTGCAAGTTATAGTCACCTACTACATGTTATGATCCGGCAACCCCGAAGTGACAATAGTCAGGACGACTCTCGGTGATGACCGTAGTTTGAGGAGTTCATGTATTCACTGTGTGTTAATGCTTTGTTCCGGTTCTCTATTAAAAGGAGGCCTTAATATCCCTTGTTTCCAATAGGACCCTGCATCGACCAGAGGGTAGGACAAAATATGTCATTCAAGTTCTTTCCATAAGCACGTATGACTATTTATGGAATGCATGCATACATTATATTTATGAACAGGAGCTAGTGCCTTATCGCCCTAGGTTATAACTGTCTCATGATGGATATCATCCAACGAGTCACCGATCCAATGCCTACGAATTTATCTTATATTGATCTTGCTAAGTTACTACTGTTGCTACTACTATTGTTACTACTACAATATCACTGCTATCACTGTTACTGTTATCGTTACTACTGCTGCTACTAATCACTTTGCTGCAGATAATTAATCTCCAGGTATGGTTGAATTGACAACTCAACTGCTAGTACCTTCAAATATTCTTTGGCTCCCCTTGTGTCGAATCTATAAATTTGGGTTGAATACTCTACCGTCGAAAACTGTTGCGATCCCCTATACTTGTGGGTTATCAAGACCTTTTTCTAGCGCCGTTGCCGAGGATAATAGCTATATTTGTTGAGTCACTTGGGATGATTATCATATTATCACTATGAACAATCTTAAGGATGCTAAGACTATGATTTTTCCCTCAAAGACGAGGGGAGGTAAGGAATTGCCATCCAGTTCTGCTTTAGATTAACCTTCTGTTATAAGTAAACTTGCAACTCCACAACATGCTATTAATTCTGATATGTTGCAAGTTATTGATGATGCTACTTCTGCTAAGAATGCCACTCATGATGATGCTAGTGCCTTGCTTGATGATGATGTGCCACTAGGTGGATTTCTTGATGAACAAATTGCTAGAGTAAGACAACATGATATTGTTGAATCTGATGATGAACTTGAAACTGAAAATCTTGAAACACCTACTAGAACCAGTCCTCCTTGATATGAATTGCCAAAGGTACCGAAAGGTTATTCTATGAGTGAGGAGGCAACTAGAGATATCCTTGCTTGTAAGGATAGAGATGATCTAGAGAAATTATTATGCAAATATAGAGAAAGATCTCTAAATGCTAAAATGAAATGTAATCGTGAGTTTGCTACTTCACCTATTGTTATTACTGATAAGTATTATGAATTCTCTGTTGACCCAGAGTTAATCACTTTGGTTGAATCTGATCCTTTCCATGGTTACGAAACTGAAACTGTTGTGGCACATCTTACTAATTATCATTACAAACATGTTTCATTCATAATAGGTTGAATCCGGAATGATGAACTAATCATATTTACAAAAACAAGATAGGTCGAGTTCATACCAGCTTTTCCTCATCTCAATCATTTCATCATATATCATCATTATTGTCTTTCACTTGCATGATTGTTGGGGATATAACTGTTAGGTATGAACCGCCCAGAAGGGGGCGGGTTATACCACTGACGATTATCAATGAAGATGGCCGGTCATAGTAAGCCCATTGACGATCCAAGACCCAGAGGCGACTTAAGCCCCAAGAGGATGAACCGCCATATCAATAACTTGTGTTGTAAGGCAGGTTTAGTTAGTCATCGAGCCGGCCATGTTGTCTATGAGCTGTCCATGTTGTGTATGAGCCGGCCGGGACTTTGTAAGCTGTCGGGCGTCAACCTGTGTATATAAAAGGGCGACCGGCGACGAGTTAGGGCAGGAAAGAAGAGATCGAGAACTAGGTCAAGCGGATTCGCTCCCTTGTAATCGAAGCCCAAGCAATACCACCCTACACTGGATTAGGCTTTTACCTCCACCGCGAGGGGCCAAACCAGTATAAACTCTCTGTGTCCCTTGTCCCATCTAACCCCTTCAAGCTAACTACATTACGATGGCTCCACATCTAAGTCCTTATGCTAGGACATCTGACGTGACAATTCCATGATAGTTAGCACCCACCATGGGGCCAGCGCATGGAGGTTTCGAGTTCTTGAGGGTAGCTTCATAGGGCTCAAGGGGTATGCTGTGGGCCGGATGACCAAGAGTCGTCGCGGCAAGCTCTAAATTGACGATGAGGGCTGGGGCCCCGAGGCCGACTCAATCGAGTACGGGTACCGGGTCCCCTTTGGCAGAATCCACGTGTTCATCGGCAAGATTGGTGAGTCAGAAGCTGAGCTGGACATCGGCACCGACATCATCAAGTTGGCTCGGTGCGTGTGTCCTACCAAGGCTAAAGCCGCCCCAAAGCATGTTTTTGTTCGTTTTGTTCATGGAGCAGAACTAGAAGGAGGATCTGAATCAGGTGGTGAGACAGTTATTTACTCATGCGATGAGTCTTCTACTGGTGACACCAACTCCATCTACCAGGTTCAGGATGGCGGGCTTGGCGGTTGTTCCGATGGTGATAGCATTCTAGACCCTAAAAGCCACCACACCGGGTCATGAGCTTCATGGCTGGTACACAGCTAGCACAGGACTCTATGACTGCAGCAGCAATGATCTCTAGGTCAGCAGCGGTGATGGCTTCTGGGGCTGGAGGCCCTATGCGCCCGCCGACTCAAGTCTTGTCTGATCTGTTGGATGCTCTGACAATGTTGTTAATGATGGAGGTTAACCCGGCAAATCAAACTCAGCCTAACATGGAGGTTGAAAAATTGTGTGATCAGATAGCACAAGCCAAGGAGGAGCTAAACATGGAGAATACTGTCGGTGTCAAAACTGGCAGATCTCGGGTAGGGGGTCCCGAACTATGCATCTAAGGATCGAAGGTAACAGGAGGCAAGGGACATGATGTTTACCCAGCTTTGGGCCCTCTTAATGGAGGTAATACCCTACTTCCTGCTTGATTGACTTTGATGAGTATTGGGGTTACAAGAGTTGATCTACCTCGAGATCGTAATGGTTAAACCCTAGATGTCTACCATGTATGATTATGATTGGCTCTACAAACTAAACCCTACGGTTTATATAGACACCGAAGGGGCCTAGGGTTGTACAGAGTCGGTTTACAGAGGAAAGAAAATACATTATTCAAACACCAAACTTGCCATCCATGCAAAGGAGAGTCCCATCCGGACACGGGGGAAGGTCTTTGATCTTGTATCTTCACGGCCCATTAGTTCGACCCATATCGCATATCCCGGATGCCCGAGGACCCCCTAATCCAGGACTCCATCAGTAGCCCCTGAACCGGGCTTCAATGACAATGTATCTGGCGTGTAGATTGTCTTTGGCATTGCAAGGCGGGTTCCTTTTTCGAATAATCTAAAGCAGTCTTCCGCACATAAGAACTGTATCTAGCTCTGTCCAATAATTACAACCCCAAGTTGTAAGGGCATCAATACTTGAAACAAAAATAAGTCACGTCCATGGTCAACTTTTTCGGCAAGACATTATGTTCTGGCCTTGTTATTATTTTGAACCGTTTTATAGCCCTCGCTTCGAGTTTCGAGGCACGGCCATTGGCACGTCTTATAAAAGCAGAGATCGTGTCCCCTTATCACGGGATTCTCATCAATGTGGGTTTGGGTAATCCAACCGTGCTGTCCGCATGTCCCCTTGTGAATAGGCGAGGTTTAAGGCTTATGAGGCGGGAGGCGCTTGCTATTCATAGCTTATATAAACGGATGAAGATCTATCCTTTTACCCCACACTTTCCTTCCTTCCCGCCTGTCCGTCCTCGAGCTCCAGCGCCCAAGTTCCAATATTTCCCTATGCCCCAACTTCTCTAGGTATGGCTGGATCCGGTTTCTAGGGCAAGTGGATGGCCTCCTCCGTAACGGATAAGGACATCAAGGATCTACGTGAGGCGAGGTATTTGACGGCGGCGATTACACACAGGCTTCACTACAAAAAAAATACACTTCCGTGATGATACGTGTTTGTCACAATAGGTCACATTTTCTGTCGTGCATGTACAGCCATGACGATTTTATGAAATAATCAAGATAGTCATACCTGTGCTGTCGTAGAAGTGTTCCATGACATTACCAAAATTATCATCACGGAAGTGTCCATTTCCATGACGATAAATCACATGTCATAGAAGTGCTTTAGTCAAGGGTGACCGACACGTGGCATCCACCATAACGGAACACCGTTAAGCTATCGGGTCTGGTTTTGGATCCGATAACCCGTTAACAGCCTGGACCAATGGGGATTTTCCACGTGTAAAATCATCATTGGCTGGAGGGAACACGTGCCGGCTCACCGTTGGCACAGATGTCATCCAGTCATTGGACCGAAGGCGCCTATGATATGTCGACACGTGGCACAGCCCAACAAAGGCCCATTCCTATGAAAAGACCAGCCCGTTTGACTTGGTCAAAAGGTGGCGGGCCGACCCACGGAAAGCCTGTTAACGGCATGTTCGCATATAGCCCATTTACAACCCGCTAACCTAGGGCCCGTTACGACCTATCTGAGTTAGGCCCAGTAGCATCATCTAGGCCGTTCAATATGATTCCAGCCCGTTTTAACTTCTGCCCCATGTATGGCCCATGACGTCTTTTGGCCCAGATGATGCCCTTTGTAAGTCTTGGCCCATTAATGGCCCATGGTGAAACTGGCCCGTAATGAACAGTGTATCACTTTATACCCATTAACGGCCCATTATTCCATTGGGACGTTTGCAACCCATGTTATCTTTCGGCCTTCTCAGGGCCCATTTATTCTTGGGCTCATTTCCAGCATTTGGTTACTTACGGCCCATTACTGTCATTTTCTGCTTGTGGGCCAAATTCAGCCCGTGGTTATAGTCGACCCGTTTGTGGCCCGTTAATACGTTGGGTCGTTTTCATAGCGTCACCAAATACTGCCTATTAACGACGTCCTATTATGGTTGGCCCATGAACGGACGATTCCAACTCTAGCCTGTTTACGGCCATAATGCGGTCTATTATTGGCCCATGTTTGGCCAATCAATGAAGCGAGATGACGCGATGAAAGGATCCTAGTCCAGCGCCGTGGATGAGAGACGTCCATCTCTTGCAATGGATGATGGGTAGGGGTAGAGGCTCCGGCAAGGTGGAGGATGGGGTAGTGGACGGAGGAGGCTGGTCGCAGTGGGGAGGTTGTCGTGGCGCCGACAGTGTATGAATGGGGAAATGGAGGGGGAGGGGGATCTCAAACTTTGGGACGCGCTTCTCTAAAATGTGGGAAAGTTACAAACTTATCCCCCATTTAAAAATTCGGACATCACGTCGGTGGGGGATAGGACGGTAATCTCGCATCTCCCAAAGATTTGCTGGTAACGATTTCAGGCGAGGAGAGGGTGTTTTGCCACCCACGGTTGGCGCCCACGGTGTATGAATGAGGCTGACAGGTAGGGCGATTGTGTCACGTCTGAGGGAAGTTACACATCTGCCCCTATTTAAAATATTAGCCTACATCGATTTCGGACGAGGAGAGTTTGTTTTGCCACCCACCATGTATGAATGGGGAAATGGAGGGAGAGACACATGTCTTTCAGACGAGCTTGAATCAAATGTATTTTGCCGCTCATGTGTGGTGCCCACCATGTCTGAATGGGCTTAGAGGCCGTCGAGTCACGTCTGATTGAAGTTACTAGTCTACCCCTATCGACGGCAGTGTAAATCCGCTCGATAAGGATGTCAAGTGTCAATGGTAGATAGTAATTTCCATCTTGCAAACACTTGCTTCGGGCAGCCCACAAATTATAGTGGGTGTTTAGCCGCTTCGTTCAAAACTTGGGAGAATTAGCATTCACATTTGCTCTGGTCCCTGGCAACTAAATTCAAATCCAATTTGTATTCGATTACGAATATCCACAACTAATTCTATGTTTTGTTATTTATTTCTTCGAAACCACAACAAAGATTTATTCCACCTTTATATATGATTATGATTTAGAAATGTCGTGATCCTCGAATTCAGTAGGTTGGATACACTTTGAGTCAAACAGTTATTTCATCCAATACAATATGCTCACACGAAAAACAATTCACCTTATGTCAATCATACAAGTATTGAGGATTACCTCGCCTAAAAAATGGATCATTACAACACATGGACACATGGACAACATAATCCATTTAGACACATGACACAACATGCAAGTACAATAATCTAATGAAAATTTCAACTGGTATCGAAAGAAGAACCGGGATTACCCTGGGCTTCAGATAGCAGAAACAACAGGACCTCCTCCGTCTTCAAATGCAACATTCTTACTTCCTCCAATTCTTGGGTTGCTTGCATAACGCGTGATGCTAATTGCATAATTTCCAGCCTCAAGATAAAGATTACCTCATTCATGGTAGCCACACCATCTATTTCTTCCTCTAGTAGAGACTCAAGAACTATAATATCTATGCTCATACTGCTCTCGGGCGGTGTTGCCTCTGAACTGCTACCATCTGGTAACATGGATGGCGCACTGCTTCCACAAATAGATTCTGGGGTTGTACATTGTGTCCTAGTGTGAACGGCATCCTGAAAGGTTTCCGCTGGACATATGTAATAGATATTTATCGCATGATTCAGGCTGTAAGCTTACATGGTAAATGACATACGAATTATTGCCGAGCATGGCAAGCTATATTTAAATGGTTCGTAGCAGCATCAGCTGAAAAGAAATTAAAATGGTAAGATGAAACTAGGGATGTAAGTGGCAAATAAACGACATCCGCCAGCCCCATCTAGTTAGTTTTTGCTAGCTCCCTAGTTCATTTTCCTCAAAAAACAAAAAAACTCTTTTGAACTATCATACCACTAGTGGACTTTAATCGGGATTAAACGGGACCCAGTTGACATCCCTAGTTGAAAGGGAGTGTACCACCACTATATTTAAGTTGCCTAGGCATCTAAGCAGTTGAAATAATCTGAGAAAGAACTTAACAGTGTGGCCTCATATAAAATATGAAGACAGTCTTGTGATGAAGTTCATAGGAAAAGTTAAGGACTCAAATGAACTAGGCATGCATTTCTTTACGATAGTACAACATGCACGCTGACATATTGGCCAACTCAGGTATAGCATAACAAGTAACAAACAAGCATTCGAATCAAGCAATACAGCAAAGCAGACAACTGAACTATTTGTAATTTTGTAGGATTATAGGTTGAGGGCACAAGCCAAGAAAGCAGCCAACTCGCATTACATTTCACATGTACTAAAAAACACTGGCTTACCCTATGTTGTTGTGAAGCCTCGCTGCTGTTGCAATGTTCTTTGAAGATATCGTCAGCATCTCGTGGTTGCAAATCTAGTTGTTGTAGTTTATTCTGCACCCTCTATTTAGGTAAAATTAATTGTAATCGCATGCACTGGTCCGAATTTGATAATCAATGGTTCATCTAAACTAATTTAAGAAGGGTGTGTGCATACACGACAATATATCTGCTTCCCTTTATTTTTATGCTTGTTCAAGGTGCTAGCCCCAAAAGAACAAATATTTTGCTTGATTGGGTTGGCAGCTCCATAATTAATAGAAGCATCAAATTAGTCATGCAACTTGGGAAGATCAAGAACACACAAAGAAGTATTGAACAAAGGCTCGGAGCAGTGATGTAATAGCTAACATAAAAAAAGTAGGGTAAAACGAACAAAAAGGAGCGAAACCACATGCTAGTTTGCTGATGTTTAATTAAGCATAGAGAACATGAAGAAGTCTGATAGAACCAACAGGTGGCATCAGAAAAACACCATTATCATAAATATAGCATGCAAGAATTAAAATAGTAGGCTGTGATTTCTAGAAAGTACAGTAATACTTAGGACAAAACTAAAGCATATTAACTATATGTGCACTGGTATGTAATTTAGCACATGTAACTTGTTCACTTCCGGAAGTATGGCTTTACAGGTGCAAGAAGAATAACGTGTCTCATGAAAAATTGAATGATGCCCTGAAAAAATTCAAAGGTGCAATGCTTACGCTAAGAAAGTGAACGTAGGCGTCGGCCGTTGGATAATAGTACCTGATTCTCGGTGACGTATGGTTATCGTTGTCATACTTGATAGCTAAGGATCGTTGATGGTGCTCGTGTTGCGGTTGAGTTTGGGCTGGCTGTCGCCATCGCTGAAGCGGCTCTTTTGCTACGGTTGCGGTGCCTGTCGACATACAAGAAAGCTCATCCGTGGTAAGTGAACGGTTGCACGAGAAAGAGGAAAACCGAAGGAGTACAAATCGAAATAACCTGATGAGGCTGCAGCGTCGGTAAAGCTGGGCCGGTGGAGTTGAATATAGCGTCCATGGAGCAGGTCCGGTGCAGTGGACGAAGGCTTTGGCGGGCATGTTGTACAGTGCTTTCGGTGAGGCGGATCTGTTCCAACGGACAAGGGCTTGTATGAAGGGCCAGCGATGGGGCGGACGAGGGACTCAGTGAAGGGCCTACATTGTGGTTGATGAGGGCGCCGGTGAAGCAGTTCCGGTGCGGTGGACCATGATGGCGGTCAAGTTGATCTGGAGCGGTGGACAAGCCAGTCGCTGAAGCGGCTCCGGTGAAGTGGTGAGTTCGTAGTTGGGGGTTCCAAGGTGCAGAAGGTAGATCCGGCGGGGTGTGAGATCCACCGCTGCGGCGGAGGACTAGATTTGGCGGCTTGCTGTGGTTGGGGGGGGGGAGGGGAAGGGGAGGGGCTCTAGGGAAGAGTGTTGGGGGCAAAGAGGGGAAAACAATGGAGTTACCAAAGCATCCCTTTTTCGTTCATGTGGCAGGGGTAAAACAGGAATATCGCAGGGCTAAACTTTCGGGCGCGAGATATTTCAATTTGAGCGGGAAGTTTGAAAGCTTTTGGCACCTAAAATTATATTCTGCTCTTGTACGACCGACTATGATATCATGGCCGAGAATTTGTTTGTTCTGCACGCATAAAAAGTGCAAGTTTTGAAAATCAATGTCTCCAACTCAAAACTTAGAGTGTCCGTTCAATTCAAATATGAATCATTGAGCTAGTACAAGCAAATACCATCATACGGTCCAATTAAAATGAAATTCCAAATGTGTTTATCCTAAATATAATGACAAAAGCAAAAATGTGTATGTGTATGAATAAAGTGGATGATTATAAAGTTTGAACATGCCCGTATGTGTATATCTCTAGGTTTGATATATGAATTTGAAATCACGAAATCCCAGCTTAAAAAATGTATCTCCGTTTAAATGAATTACAAAAGCTAATGATGGAGTCGAATTCAAAAATTCCAATCTTAGTTTTGTAATTCTGGTACATGAAGGTATATCACACATGTTCAAAAGTATCGTTATCTCATAGTCCAAACTATGAAACAAATTGATCAACCATGAGTGCACACACTATTGACCATATATATCTCAATTACACTAAAGTGCCTCAAATATAGACACCTCACTCTTTATCTGAAGCCAACCCCCCCCCCCCCCCGCCCCCGTCACCCCCACACACAAGTCATTCTCTCCCCCAGACACGAACACACAAGCACATTAACACCCCTCTCTCTTCTAAAGTCTGGACCCCAATATAGGTCTCTATCACTTTGTCTCTCGGGCATGCACACATCTCTTCCCCCACTCTCTAGGTCTCCCGGCATCTCTCTTTCCCAAGCACACACACTATGTAGAGTGTATCTTTCCCATACACACAAAACGTCTCCCCCAAACATCTATCTCCCTAGTTATGTGGTTCTCGCACACTCACCTCACACACCACCCCACTGCAAACAAGCACACTTTGTCTCCTTGTGCACCACTCTCCTCTTTCTATCTCTCCCACATGCGGTCCCGCCCCAACTCCTTCCCTGTATACATATATGTCGTGACACTTTCCATAGCTCCCTAATGTATCATCGTTCTCAATCTCGCACATTGTTCTCTACACCATCTATTCTAGATCTCTCATGAAGTCCCTATCACACACACACACACACGATGACTCGCTTCCCTTGCGTCTTCGTACATAGGCCAATTTCGAACAACATCAACATTGTCTCCCTATCTATACGCAATTTATGGACACAAACGACCCCTCTCTTCCTCTCTCTCTCTCTCTCTCTCTCTCCGTTGCTAGCTATCTCTCTTGCTCGCTCGCTCTCACACCCCTCTCCTACACACACTCGATATCTCTTCCAAATAGTCTGCTCCCCCCGCCCGCACCCATGCTATCCCGCTACTACACATGTCACATGATTCCCCCTTCCCTTATACTAAGTTTACATCATTAGTGGTCTCTCTACTCCACATACACACACTCCCTCTCACACACAAACATGCGCACAAACACACACAGACACACACAATACCCCATTTATCTGGATCCTCATCTCTCCCCATGTCCGCATGTGTATCTCACACACTCACTCTCTAATTATGTACATGTGTCTCCATGTTACACAACACAAAGCCCCATGTACATGTCTCTCTCTATCCTCCACACACATAGACACAAAGAATCTCTTATCATTGCCTCAGTCTCTAGACATAACACACACGCACACTATCTCTCTCTCTCGCAAACACGCTCAACAAGGGTTTCCCCGTGAATAACTTACCATCTATTCATCAACAGTCGTGGCAGTACGGCAGACACCAGACATGAAAAAGAATAAATCTACACGTGCTTAGACCACCTAATATGACTACAAGGACTAGAGCAAGCCAAAAAGTGTGCCTCCGTCACACCCTCCTTATCGGCGACAGGAAAACCTTTGTTTTACACAGTCGAGAAGTCATTGTGCTAAGGCCCCACATGCTAAGGCGTTGAATAGAATGTAGATGCTAGTTTACGGAAACAAGTATCGATAATACGTTTGTATCTCCATACTTATATTTCTTCTCTGATAAAAAACCAAGTTGGTGATGATGGTACGCGTGCCATCTTTCAATATAGACCGTCCGATCTATATCTGACGGATGGAAATTAAACTAAAAGATACCCACACCTCTCTCCACATTTACAGACAAGGCCTTCCCTCGTTCATCCTTAATTATGTCCAACAACCTCATTGTTGAGCAATTAAGAAAGGAAGCCTCTGGAACAAACTGGCCTGGTGGCCGCTGCCCGCGTCGTCAATCCCCATGCCTCCGCTTAGTCCGACCACCAATCACCACCACGCCCTACTCCTCTTCACCTTGTCTCCTATTTCTTGAGATATCATTAGTTTTTATACATGGGATTACTCTCGCATGGGTCAATCACAACAAGTGTTTTATAAAAAAAATGCATCTTGATGTTCCATGCAATGGACGCATCTTGCTAGTGCTCCTATAGAAGACTAAGTTGGTGATGATGGTGTGTCTACCATCCATCGTTTCTGACCATTAGATCTACATCTAACGACTTTGAGGTAAGTTGTTGCCTTTTCACACCAACATCCCACTTCTCTACCAATTTGCAGAAAAACCCATAATTAGTATCTTAAAACCAACCACATCCTTCCCTCACCTCACCAAAACAGCCCAAGGAATATATTCTGATTGAAACATATATATCTCTAGTGATATATGTGTATCAAAATTAGAGTGTTTTCTATCAAGTTTGTGAATAAGTATTATAATAATTATGATCCGTTGCAACGCACATGAACATTGCTACTATTTCCAACCATGCAAAAAAACAATTTCCTAGTATTTCCATAGTTTCGAGTTTTCCATCAAGATATTAGTCACTCATGGTTGATATTTACTTTCAATCACGTACACATATGCACTATATAACTAGCCTTGCTTATTGGCTTCCAAAGCTTAACGTTCGCTCCTACTTACAATATGTAGAGTATTTAACAAAAAGCTACCACTTTCAACCAGCCCTAGGAATAAATTATTGTACAAAAAATAGCAAAGACATACCCAATATTTCTTAATCCCTGCCAAAAACTACTACCTAGTGCCGATTAGGCTCGTTTAAACCCGTTTATGATAGGGTTGGCCCACACGTCCATGCTGACGAGGCAACTTAAACCAACACATTTTGTTTGACCGTTGACATGAGGAACCCACATCTAACCTTCTATCCTGTTATTCCCCCTCAAATCATTATTTTTCCTGAACATTACTTCAAATAGTACTGATGCATGTTCCTCAGTGGCAATGGTGATGAGCGAGTTGGCCACCGCTCCGTTGGACAGGCCACGCCGTGCTGGCCTCTGCATGGGTTGGCAGGCTGGCCTGAGCATGACTCACGAGCAAGCAAGCCGCCGCGCTAGCCTTCGCTCGAGCCAGATGGCTGGCCTTAGCGCGACGCGCACGAGCAAGCTGCCGTGCCGCTGTGACAATCTAGCTAGCAAACCTTGCAGACAAGCAGTTGGACGGAGCTATCTTGGCTAGCTAGTGACCGCGAGCGCCGAACTTATCTGGCATCCGGGTTGTCGCAAGATGGGATCCGCACAGCCGACGATTTTGACCTCGCCTTCTGCCGGCAGCGGTAGCTGCATCCGATGGTCGAGGATGACTACGTGGACGGGCCGGAGGTAGGAGGTCACTCGTGGATTTTTGTGTAGACTGACATGTGGGTCCCACAAGTCATAACGCCTAACTTCCTGGTCGAATAGAAGGTGTTGACTTAATGGGCGACATGGGTTGAAATGTGCCTATAATGGAACTTTGTAGAGTAGTCGTTTCCTGGTAGGGCTGGTTGCTAAGGGCATGTACAATGGTTGATAATAGTCTTATCTTAAGTCTGCCACGTATGCAAGTGGTAGTAGTTTCTTGGCATTATAGAAGTTTCTTGTAAGGAACAATGTACTACTAGTGACAAAAGGCGATTCTAGGTTCTGTTGTACTCCAACGAGTACTACTAGTGGTCGCGGGAGTGTATACCTCGTGTTGTGGGTTCAATTCCGGCCGAACGCATGGAGGCCTTTTTTTAAATAGTAACTTTGCTGCGAGCCAATATTCTACACGCGTAGTTTGAGTTCCGAAGTCAAACGGACGTGCGGCACCACAATCTGGGTGCACTGGATAGCCTAGCCACGTGAATGGGTTTTCCTTCCCATCATCTCGTGGCTTGCATGCTCGCCCTAGCCGCACCTCGCTTACAGATTCCTCATCAACTAGTAACATATTTAAACTAGCGCCTCACAATTAAGCCCAAGTACCGAAAAAGCCTGGCGGGGCATTGGGAACTATGCAATATGGCTCTGTACGTAAAGTGCTCTACTACTACTCTGAATCTTGTGGCGTTGCACACATGGAATTCACTCCATTATCGGCTCTATAAAAGAAATTCCTCTTGACGTGTTTTTTTGAAATGGAGGCAAAAGCTTTGCCTCATCTCATTCATAAAGAAGGAACTACTAACAAAGTTCGACGAGATCCATTACACCTCCACAAATGGAAGCGAAAAGCCTAGTCTCGCTATATAAAATAACTCAAATGTTCTGCCCCGCAGTAACCGTCGCTGATAAACATGCTGCTAGCGTGTGCTTGAGAGGAGCAACTGAGTAGAACAGCTACGTGAGAGGAGCGATAGAATAGAGCACCGAGAGTACCCACTATGCAGGTGTACTTTCCCTGCATTGATAGTACATCGATGGTTCTAGAGAACAGTAGTACCCTCCACTTCCAACTGTAGCTCCTTGGCCCTGGGATTCAAGAGTTCAAAACTGGTGCACTATACCAGAAGTACAGTATATCACACTACTAGTTGAGAAAGTAGTACTAGTATTGCTATAGTATGAGTACGTACTCCTCCTTCCCATAATGTAAGACGTTTTTTGACACTAGTTGGCGTGTACAAAAAATAGCAAACACATACCCAAAATTTGTTAATACACGCCAAAAACTACTACCTAGTGCCAAAAATTTCTTACTAGTGCTATTATTTACAGTATAATGCAATCCCATAACGTCCCATAATGTTAGTACTAGTAGTAAATAATAGCCTCACCCCTTCACTAAGTAACCCGATCTACAGTTGGAAGGGATAAGGCCTTGCGGTTACTAAGCTCTTATCTCCTCCTCGCCAGTTCCCCTCCCCCCGAAGAGAAGGCAGTTCGTCGCTGCTCCCATGGATTCGCCAGGCGGCTCTCCTCCTCGTCGGGGCTCAGAGACCTTGGACGACGATCCTCTGGGAGAAATCGCATGCCGCTCCAATGTTCTCACCGCCGCAATACTCGGTGCTTCCTGCACCAACTTTTTCAAGACAGTGCTTAAACAAGCTTGGGAAAACGCCATGCTTGTTGGTCTTCCATGCGTCCTCAAGGAGAAGGTTCTTTTATGGGACAATCCTTCAAACAGTCCACCGCTTCCTAGCCATGGTTGCACGTTGACAATGCTAGAGCTGCTGATGTTGAGAGGTAGTTGGATTTTGTCTGATGAACAGGTCAGTAATGGAGTTTGATCATGTAGTACTTAGTTATTCCATTTCCATCCCGTAATTTCTCCACTGCCCACCGTCTTATATATAGGTCTAGGTCGGTGCCAACAAAGACTGGCTTACATACCTCCGGCCGGATTACAACATCATTTTGCACAACATCCACAGTAGTGCGGCCATTCCCGTAGACCCCTTCTCCACCATTGGGATCGGTCTTCTGGACTGGTTGGGCTTGAATACGTATGATGATGCCTACATGAGTGAGGGAGTCCTAGATTAGGGGTGTCCGGCTAGCTGGACTATAACCTTTGGCCGGACTCCTGGACTATGAAGATACAAGATTGAAGACTTCGTCCCGTGTCCGGATGGGACTTTTCTTGGTGTGGAAGGCAAGCTTGGTGATACGGATATGTAGATCTCCTCCCCTTGTAACTGACTCTGTGTAACCCTAGCCCTCTCTGGTGTCTATATAAACCAGAGGGTTTCAGTCCGTAGGACGAACAACAATCATACCATAGGCTAGCTTCTAGGGTTTAGCCTCTCTGATCTCATGGTAGATCTACTCTTGTACTACCCATATCATCAATATTAATCAAGCAGGAGTAGGGTTTTACCTCCATCGAGAGGGCCCGAACCTGGGTAAAAACATCGTGTCCCTTGTCTCCTGTTACCATCCGCCTAGACGCACAGTTCGGGACCCCCTACCCGATATCCGCCGGTTTTGACACCGACATTGGTGCTTTCATTGAGAGTTCCTCTGTGTTGTCATCTTTAGGCCCAATGGCTCCTCCGATCATCAACAACGAAGCGGTCCAGGGTGAGACTTTTCTCCCCGGACAGATCTTCATATTCGGCGGCTTTGCACCGCGGGCCAATTCGCTTGGCCATCTGGAGCAGATCGAAATCTATGCCCCTAGCCATCAGGTCAGATTTGGAAGTTTGAACTACACAGCTGACATCCGCGGAGACTTGATCTTCAACGGATTCGAGCCATAGCCGGGCGCGCCGCACTGTCACGATGGGCACGATCTAGCTCTGCCGCTGAACAGTGCCCAGGAGGCCGCCCTAGCGTCCGCTCCGACCCTCAGCTTGGAGCCGACTGCGACAATTGAGGATGGGTGGTTGGACACCGCCTCGGGGGCTGCAATCCCTAACGCGATCGAGCCGAACACCATCCTTGTCCTTTACGAAGCTCGTGACTCCAAGGTGTCGGACTCCTATCCGGACTCCGAACCTCCCACGCCCCTGCCGATCGAAACCGATTGGGCGCCGATCATGGAGTTCGCCGCCGCGGACATCTTTCAACACTCGCCCTTCGGCAACATTCTGAATTCACTAAAGTCTCTCTCTTTATCAGGAGAGCCCTGGCCGGACTATGGTCAGCAAGGTTGGGATGTGGACGACGAAGAAATTCAAAGCCCACGCACCACCCACTTCATAGCTACCGTAGATGATTTAACTGACATGCTCGACTTCGACTCCGAAGACATCGACGGTATGGACGCCGATGAAGGAGACGACCAAGAACCAGCACCTATAGGGCACTGGAAGGCCACCTCGTCATACGACATATACATGGTGGACACCCCAAAAGAAGGGAATGGCAACGGAACAACAGAGGATGACCCCTCCAAGAAGCAGCCTAAGCGCCGGCGTCAGCGGCTCCGCTCTAAATCCCGCCAAAGCAAAAATGGTGATTCCGGCACGAGAGATAATAACACGCCGGACAGTGCCGAAGACAACCTCCTCCAGCAGGATTCAGCACAAGAGAATGGAGAAGCCAGCCCTCATGAGAGAGCGGCAGACAAAGAGGTAGAGGATGATAACTACATGCCTCCCTCTGAAGACGAGGCAAGCCTCGATGATGATGAATTTGTCATGCCTGAGGATCCCGTCGAACAAGAGTATTTCAAACGCAGGCTTATGGCCACGACGAGCAGCCTCAAGAAAAAACAGCAGGAGCTCAGAGCTGACCAAGACTTGCTAGCCGATAGATGGACTGATGTCCTTGCGGCCGAAGAGTACGAACTCGAATGCCCCTCCAAGAGCTACCCAAAGCGCAGGCTGCTACCCCAATTAGAGGAGGAAGCACCTAAACCTACATCACCAGCGCACGACACGGCCGACCGGCCACCTCGTGGCCGCGACAGAGAGGCTTCTCGGCCATCCACTCAAGCCGCACCCCGGCGTCGCTAAAAAAATACCAAGGCACGGGGATATGCGCCAGACCTGTGAGACATATTGGAGGACAAGGCAAGGCAAACAAGATCGATCTACGGATCATGTGGGCGCCCCACGGCACGTAACGATAACCGTCATGCCGGATATGGCAAATACGGCCAGGCCGAGCCCAGTACAGAGGCGCCGCACACCCACTATGCTTCACAGATGAAGTAATGGATCATCAAATCCCCGAGGGTTTTAAACCCGTAAACATCGAATCATACGATGGCACAACAGATCCTGCGGTATGGATCGAGGACTATCTCCTTCATATCCACATGGCCCGCGGTGATGATCTACACGCTATCAAATACCTCCCACTCAAGCTTAAAGGAACAACTCGGCATTGGCTCAACAGCTTGCCAGCAGAGTCAATTGGTTGCTGGGAAGACCTGGAAGCCGCATTCCTCGACAATTTCCAGGGCACCTATGTGCGACCACCAGACGCCGATGACCTAAGACACATCATTCAGCAGCCAGAGGAATCGGCTAGACAATTCTGGACACGGTTCCTAACTAAGAAAAATCAAATACTCGACTGTCCGGACGCAGAGGCCCTCGCAGCCTTCAAGCATAACATCCGTGACGAATTGCTTACCCGGCACCTAGGACAGGAAAAGCCGAAATGCATGGCAGCCCTCACAACACTCATGACCCGCTTTTGCGCGGGAGAAGACAACTGGCTAGCTCGTAGTAATAACATGACCAAGTGCCCTGGTAATTCGGATACGAAGGACAACAATGGCAGGTAGCGTCACAACAAACACAAGCGCCGCATTAACGGCGACAATGCTGAGGATACGGCAATTAATGCCGGATTCCGAGGCTCTAAACCCAGTCAGCGGAAAAAGCCATTCAAAAGAAGTACTCCGGGCCCACCCAGTTTGGACCGAATACTCGATTGCTCGTGCCAGATACACGGCACCCCTGAAAAACCAGCCAATCACACCAACAGGGATTGTTGGGTGTTCAAGCAGGCAGGCAAGTTAAGTGCTGAAAACAGAGACAAGGGGCTGCATAGCGATGACGAGGAGGAGCCCCGGCCGCCGAACAATAGGGGACAGAAGGGCTTTCCCCCACAAGTGAGGACGGTGAACATGATATACGCAACCCACATCCCCAAAAGGGAACAGAAGCGTGCACTCAGGGACGTATATGCGTTGGAGCCAGTCGCCCCAAAGTTCAACCCATGGTCCTCCTGCCCGATCACTTTTGATCGAAGGGACCACCCCACCAACATCCGCCACGGCGGATTCGCCGCATTGGTTCTAGACCCAATCATTGACGGATTTCACCTCACTAGAGTCCTTATGGATTGCGGCAGCATCCTGAACCTGCTTTATCAGGATACAGTGCGAAAAATGGGGATAGATCCCTCAAGGATTAAACCCATAAAGACGACCTTTAAAGGCGTCATACCAGGTGTAGAGGCCAACTGTATAGGCTCAGTTACACTCGAAGTGGTCTTCGGATCCCCGGATAATTTCCGAAGCGAGGAGTTAATCTTCGACATAGTCCCGTTTCGCGGCGGCTATCATGCGCTACTCGGATGAACCACATTTGCAAAGTTCAATGCGTTGCCGCACTACGCATACCTCAAGCTCAAGATGTCAGGCCCTTGAGGAGTCATTACGGTCAATGGAAACACCGAACGCTCTCTCCGAACAGAGGAGCACACGGCAGCCCTCGCGACGGAAGTACAAAGTAGCCTCTCAAGGCAATTCTCTAGTCCGGCTATTAGACGTCCGGACACCGTCAAGCGCGCCCGAAGCAACCTACAGCAAGACCGCCTGGCACGTTCCGAGCAAGTGTAGCAGTGAGGCCCCAACCCCAGCCCTCGCGAAATTGCGAAACCAGTACTACGCGTACATAATTACGCTCTGGAAATACCATGGGCATGAGGGGAGGGGCACAACCACGGCACGCCCATGATGCGGCTCAACCGCACTAGGGGCTCCCGATTTTGTCATTCCTTTTTTTTTCTTACTTTCAGGACTCCACTCTCCGGAAGGCCTGTCCGGCAGTACAATCGCCGGACACACGGTGCAACAGCCAGGGAGGCAGCAAGCTACGTCGAATGACCAGGTGGTCTCTATAACGAGCTAAATACCTGTCTTACATAAAGTTTCGCAGCTTGCCCCTGGAGGGGGACATGTCAAATAATCCCATCTCTTGCTTATCGCACTATTTGTATCAGTCTGCTTTCACAGCAACCCTTTAATAAACAATACAAAGCTCTTGTCTATTATTGCATTCATTTTTTATGTAAATATGTTCAGTTATGACATTATGCAACCGTACACTTTGGTACGGCCAATACACCAGGGGCTTAAGTACCCCAGAATATGGTGTGAGAAGTCCGAACACTCTCACGAGTGCGGCACCCTGAACTTATAGCACTATATGCATCGACTCAGAATCATGTCTTGGGTCAATAGTTGGGTTTGCCCAGCTCCCATGTTTTGGTACCTTACGTTCCGTTATATCGGCTAAGGTAGCGCTGGGAGAACTACTGCGATTGTGCCCCGGTTGAGCTGGGTTGAGCATCTCAGTAGAGAAAGCTAAAACTGACCGTCATGATAGGGCGAGAGCTGGTCATTGTTCGAGAGGTTTCGTGTCCCTAAAGACTTATGCCTCTTAGAGCGAGGAGCTGGTTTTGTCCGGCCTAGGCATGGATAGCGCCCCGAACTCGGTCTTCCAAATATTAGGGGCTTCACCGAAATTTAAAATTATAGAATTCTATGGCTAAGTGAGAGTGTTAAATCATTATAGTCTGATTGCCTTGTTTGTTGTGCTGAGCGCCTCCCTCGAAGGACCCAAGAATGGGAACAAGAGCGCTCAGGTTTATCCTGAACACCCCAGCACTCGTGGCATGGGGGTAGAAGCCAATGACTCGCCATCTCTCAGATTTAATAAACGGCCGCACAGAAGGTAATATTTTAAATTAAAAAAGCGTTGCTTAGCACATATGAACAAGTTTTCAGTGCACAGGATAAACACGAGCGAGTTTACTCAAAAATATACATCCTTGGCACATTCATTCGCCACAAGGCGGGCACCCTTCAGGACGCCCTCATAATACATCTCGGGCTTGCAATGCTCCTTCTTCTCCGGTGGCCCATCTGTCACCAGCTTCTTAGCATCTAGCTTGCCCCAGTGTACTTTAACACGGGCAAGGGCCCTACGGGCACCTTCGATGCACACGGAGCGCTTGATGACTTCAAGCCAAGGACATGCATCCACCAGCCGCCTCACCAGCCCAAAGTAGCTCCCAGGCATGACCTTCCCAGGCCATAGCCGGACTATAAGGCCCTTCATGGCCTGTTCGACTACCTTATGGAGCTCGACCAGCTGCTTCAGCTGGTCACTCAAGGGCACCGGGTGTCTGGCCTCAACATACTGGGACCAGGACACCTTCTCCGTCGAGCTCCCTTCCTCGGCTCGGTAGAATGCGGCAGCGTCAGACACACTGCAGGGTAGATCTGTGAATGCTCCTGGAGAGCTCTGGACTCGAGTAAGTAACAAGTAATTCACTTTCACGTGCTTGTTTTGCATAAAGAATGCTTTACCCGCCGCTATCTTCTTCATCGCCTCAATTTCCTGCAAGGCTTTTTGGGCTTCGGCCTTGGCAGATTTGGCGCTCTTAAGGGCCGCGACAAGCTCGGACTCTCGAGTCTTTGAGTGAAGCTCCAAATTCTCGTGTTTTTTCACAAGAGCGTGGAGCTCTTGCTGCACCTCCGCCACCCACGCCTCCTGTTTTTCTCGCTCGGTGCGCTCCACGGCCGCATTGTCTTCGGCCTTGGACAACGCTTCCTTCAGGGTCGCCACCTCGATTGTGGCCCCTGTAATAACCATGTTGGTCCTGTCATTATTTGCAACAAGATCTTTTTATATATACTTACATAAGGTATTACTTACCTTCCTTGTCCTCGAGCTGCTTCTTGGCAAGGTCGAGCTCGTTCTCGGACCGCTCGAGGCTCTGCTTTAATGCATCGACCTCCGCAGTTAGTGTGGCAGAGGTTAGTAGAGCAGCCTTCATTCCCATATTGACATACTTATGTTAGACTCCTGCGTATATCTTTTTAGATCCTCAGTCCGGTTTTTCTTTTCGAACACCAAACTGAGCTTTAGGAGCTACTGTCTATGCGGTAATATTTTTACATATTATAATACATACCTCAAATCCTGTTAGAAGGCTGGCACAGGCTTCCGTCAGCCCGCTCTTGGCAGACTGAACCTTCTGGATCACCGCACTCATAATAGTGTGGTGCTCCTCGTCGATGGAGGCGCCGTTAAGCACCTCCAGCAAATTGTCCGGTGCCTCTGGTTGGACGGAGGTCACCGGCGTCGTAGGCTTGCCCTTCTTACTAGGGGGGCGCCTGCCGGACTCTGAAACCACTGAAGGTTCCGGTGCGGTATCCGGCCCAGGGCCGGACTTAGAGCCCTTTGGGGTTTCATCCCCTTTGCGCCTGGAGTCCGGGAGGTCACCTTGCGGTGCCTCCAGGACCACCTCCTCCTGGCTTGGCCCCTTTTGGGACTCCACCTCAGCATTGTCCGTAGGGCGAGGGGAGGTAGCGGTCGGGAGTGAAAGACTATTCACATCCGACGAATCCAGGGAGCCGCTCGATGAAGCGTCGAGCCGGGCCTTGGGCGGACTGCATGATTATATTCGGCGTCAGAAGATACTGTGCAATAAAGGAACACCATGAGTTATTCTGGTATCCGGATACTTACAATTTTGCCAGGGGCTTGGCCCTGGATGGCCACTCCTCTTCGCGGTCGTCGGTGTTGGTGGAGTAGTCTGGAGGAAGGGTCTTTCCCTTCTTGGACCCTCCGGCCCCCCTAGTTGGGGCGGCCTTCCTTTTCTTTCCTCCCCCCGTTGGAGGGGGAGAGGCCTCTTCTTCCTCCTCCTCGCCTTCGTGGGAGGAGTGCACTTCAGAGTCATCGGACGATGAACCCGACATTACCAGGCATCGGGAACTCTTTCTAGTTCACGTGGCCTTCTTCTTGGCCTTCTTCTCCGGCACCACGTGAGGTGCCGGGACCAGCAGCTTCGCCAAGCGGGCATCTACCGAGCCTTCGGGCAAAGGAGCCGGACAGTCGATCTGTCCGGATTTCTTCTGCCAGTCCTGTCAAAGGAACGGGAGCTTAGATTCCGCATAGAGTCAAACTATGAAAAACAAGTATCCTGTAAAGGGTAAAACAAGCTTACTGCACTGGCTTGGCGCTTCGTGCAGAATCCGCAATCCTCGGTAATGGGAGGGGGAACCTCGGCGCCCTTGAATAGCACCTTCCAGGCATCCTCGTGCGTTGTGTCAAAGAGCCTGGAAAAAGTTTGGTGCTGGGCCGGGTCGAACTCCCACAAGTTAAAAGCCCATCGTTGACACGGGAGGATCCGGCGGAAGACCATGACCTGGACTACGTTGACGAGTTTAACCTTCTTGTCCATCAAGTTTTGGACGCAGGTTTGGAGTCGGGTTAGCTTTCCCGAATTACCCCACGACAGGCTCGTCTCTTTCCAGGAGGTGAGCCGTGTGAGGATGCCAGATCGGAATTCGGGGGCCGCTGCCCCTTCAGGGTCACGCGACTCGGTGATGTAGAACCACCCCGATTGCCACCCTTTGATGGTTTCCCCAAAGGAGCCCTCGAGCCATGTGACATTGGGCATCTTGCCCACCTTGGCGCCTCTGCACTCCGCTTGCTGGCCGCCCACTACCTTCGGCTTGACATTGAAGATCTTCAGCCATAAGCCGAAGTGGGGCTTGATGCGGAGGAAGGCCTCGCGCACGATGATAAACGTCGAGATGTTGAGGATGAAGTTCGGGGCCAGATCATGGAAATCTAGGACATAGCAGAACATGAGCCCCCGGACAAATGGGTGGAGTGGGGAAGCCCAGTCCGTGGAGGAAATGGGGGAGGAACACCACCCTCTCATGGGGCCTAGGGGTGGGGATGAGTTGCCCCTCGTCTAGGAGCCGGTGCGCAACGTCGTTGGAAAAGTATCCGGCTTTCCTCAACTTTTTGATGTGCCATTCCATGACGGAGGAGGCCATCCACCTGCCTCCCGCTCCGGATATGGCTGGAGAAGGTTGAGGTGGGAAGTGCGGACTTGGGCGCTGGAGCTCGAGTACGCGGAAATGGATAAGCAAAGGAGGAAGAAGGCGTAGATGAAAAAGGAGGATCCTTATCCCCTTATATGAGCGGACAAAACTACGTTCCCCCACCAGCCTGGTAAAACTCGCTTATCTCCCAAGCGCCATGATTAATGGCACAGTTGGGTTACCCACGCCCGTATTGATGAGAATCCCGGAATAAGAGGACACGATCTCTGCTTTGACAAGACGTGCCAAGGAAACCGCCTCGCTAAACGGGCTAAGGAGGGACCGTAAAATGATTCGAATAAAGGATTGGCCATGGCGTGATGACACGCTGCGGAATACGTCAGCAGATTAGATTTGTGCAAATATTATTCTCTCTACGGTGGTATGTGGAACTTGTTTTGCAGAGCCGGACACTATCCTTGTGTTGAAAATCTTCTATGAAGTATTCGGAGGAGGAAGCCGCCTTGCAATGCCGAAGACAATCAGCGCGCCGGACTCGTCGTCATTGAAGCCTGGTTCAGGGGCTACTGAGGGAGTCCTGGATTAGGGGGTGTCCAGATAGCCGGACTATAACCTTTGGCCGGACTCCTGGACTATGAAGATACAAGATTGAATACTTCGTCCCGTGTGCGGATGGGACTTTCCTTGGCGTGGAAGGCAAGCTTGGCAATACGGATATGTAGATCTCCTCCCCTTGTAACCGACTCTGTGTAACCCTAGCCCTCTCCGGTGTCTATATAAACCAGAGGGTTGCAGTCCATAGGACGAACAACAATCATACCATAGGCTAGCTTCTAGGGTTTAGCCTCTCTGATCTCGTGGTAGATCTACTCTTGTACTACCCATATCATCAATATTAATCAAGCAGGAGTAGGGTTTTACCTCCATCGAGAGGGCCTGAACCTAGGTAAAAACATCGTGTCCCTTGTCTCCTGTTACCATCCACCTAGACACATAGTTCGGGACCCCCTACCCGAGATCCGCCGGTTTTGACACCGACAATGAGATTGAAGAATATAGCAATTGCGGACCCGCCGACAAAGCGACGCGGCTATGATGATTACTATCTCATCGCTGTGTTCGACATAAGGATTGCCATAATGCAAGAGGCAGTAATGGCAGAGGCTGGCGCATGTTCGTGGCGGCAGATTTGTACCCCTACACATTCAAAGACGTCGTGCGCCATTTAGGCCGCATCTTCGCAGTGACAAGCCAGGGGAGTTGTTTCATCTGGTTGCCATCCTACGGTACGGGAGATTACAAATGGAATGCACAAACCATCATTTGCACCCCTAATGGTACTCCATTATTTTGCAGGGACTAGTCATCCCCCGATCAAAATAAGATCACCGATCCTGGATGCGCATTTGCATCCGCAATTCGGTCTAACTTGGAACCTTGTAGCTGACTTTGGCATATTGGGATCAACTATCTTATCGGTCGTTACCCATGATACCACTGATGTGCAACATGGTCACACAATCTACCACGATCGTATCATCACCATCTACCCAGGTATTCCATTTTAACCCTCTGGTCTTCTCTTACATTGTTGTACTACTTACTAGTACTAGTAGGAGAATTTTTTACCTTGGAGGACGCATATAGCTAGCTAGGCCCTTGAAGACTTGAACCCACTAGCTGCCACCATTTTTGTTTTTCCATGTCTTACTATCTCATCCATGTAGCCAAGAGTGGCTATATATAATAAGCCAGTTATTTTACTTCCTCTATACTGGAGTAGTACAATTTCTTGCACAGTATTACTAACCGCCATATTTGAGCACAACATTATTATGCATGTGTCGGCGTTCTGGGAACGGGGGTCCCTAAACTTGCCTACTTGCGGCCTGCGGCGTGGCTTAAGTGGTGGCCCAGTGCGGCCCATCTTCATCGACTCAAGCTCTAGACCCTCACGGGGCGGACGACAGGAAGCTTCCTCAGGAGCGTCCTCGCCAGGCAGGCTCGCGAGGAGGCGGAGAGATCAAGGCAAGGGTACCTCGCGAGGTGCAAATGATGCAAGCCATGACGATCGAGACCAAGCGGGCGCCAGGCGGGTGCCGGCCTGCGCAGTGTCCTTGTTCAATCTTTGGTGCAAAGGGAGCAAGCACAGACCAAGGCATCAGGCAAAGGCTACCGTTTTGGTGCAACAAGACCAAGACCAGCAGAGCGGCAGGATGGAGGTCGCCCTGGAGCCCAAGACGGCATCATCGTCAGGGCCTTTAGCAGTCGAAGACCAACTTTAGTCAGGATAAGATGTACTAGATGTTCCCCTTCAAATCCCGCCATTGTGGAATCCCTTCCCGCTTAATATTTGGGAAGAGGACCAAGGCCTCTATAAATAGGACTAGCCATTCTCAAGGCAGGGGATCAAGCAATCAAACCTTAGCCAGAACCACCCACACCAGCACAAGAAAACCCCTCGCGAGGTTGTTCTTACTTTGTATTGCTCATCATCAGCCCCTGAGGCAATCCACACACCACACACTGGAGTAGGGTATTACACCACAATGGTGGCCTGAACCAGTATAAACTCCGTGTCCCTTGTGTCGATCATCTTGCTAGCCTACATTCTTAGCGAGGCGTTGGGACGTAGGTCGGTAGAGGAGAGATCTTCGCACGCACCCCAGAGTTCGAACCTCAAGGGTCATCCGGAACCCGAAATCCGAAATTTGGCGCGCCAGGTAGGGGTGCACCGGAGCTCTCCCTGTCGACGGCCCATTCTCCGTCAACACTGCGCATCGCCCTCATGACGGGTAACGCGCCGCCGCCCGCTCCGGCCGCAGGGGCCGGCGCCGGGCCCTGGGGGCTCCGAGCTCTGACCCCCGCCTTGCGACAGGTGCGGTGGCCAAACAAGTTCAAGCCAGAAATGCCGCCGCGCTACGACGGCGCGACGGATCCGCCAGCTTTCCTGCTAGCATATGAGGAGGCCATCCTCAAGGCCAGGGGAAATGACCGGGTCATGGCCAACTGGTTGCCTATGGCGCTCACCGGCGTCCCACGCATGTGGCTGCTCCACTTGCCAGCGTCTTTGGTGGTCTCCTGGGAGGAGCTGCGCAGCCTCTTCCTCGCCCACCACGCAGCGCCGACGCTCTCGGTCGTAGCGGCTCTCCTAGGTGGCTCGTAAGTCCCACCCACGAGTCGCCACATCAAGCCGTTCGTTTGCCAGGTCGGCGCTGCCCTGACTCGCCGCCCAGCTCCTCCGGGTTGGGCGGCACCCAAGGCCGACTTGACCTTCAGCTTGGATGATCACCCCACCAACACTGCCTGTGCGGGAGCGCTCCCGATGTTGTGTACTCCTACCATCTGCTAAGTGGCCGTCACCAGGACCCTCATCGACGGCGGGGATGGCCTCAATGTGCTCTCAATCGAGGCCTTCAGCCTCCTCCACACACCGCTGGAGCGACTCCGACCCTGCCAGCCCTTGTCGGGCGTCGGGGGAAGCCCCACCGGCTCCCTGGGGTAGATTCGCCTCCCGGTGATGTTCGACACCCAATCCAACTTCCGCACGGAGCTGGTCGACTTTGACGTTGCCCCCATCGGCCTCCCGTACAACGGCATCCTCGGCTACCCGGCTTTGGCCCAGTTCATGGCCGCAACCCACCTAGCTTACAACCTGATGAAAATGCCCGAGAGCAGTGGTGTCCTCACCATTGCCGGAGATGCAAAAGATGCCCTGCAGGCGCTCAAGCTCGCTTTCAAGGCGGCCGCAGTGGCGCAGCCCGCCAGTGCCGATCCTCCCAAGGCTAAGGGGGTTGCGCCCACCAAGAAGAAGTAGCTGTTCACCCAAGGCAAAGCAGAGACCAAGCAAGTACCAGTCGACCAGGATGGGTCCTCCGGCGCCACCTTCACCATAGGTGCCAATCTCGATCCCGAGCAAGAGGAGGCCCTAGTGAAGTTCCTGCGCACAAACAAGGAGGTGTTCGCGTGGGAACCCAAGAAACTAGTGGGGGTCCCTAGGCAAGTGATCGAGCATCACCTGAACGTATGACCCAACGTACGCCCAGTGAAGCAGAAGGAAAGGCGGCAGTCCACCGAGAAACAAGCCTTCATCATCCAGGAAACCCGCAAACTGGAAGCCGCGGGAGTCATTCGCGAGGTTCTCTATCCGGAATGGCTAGCGAACCCTGTTGTTGTGCCAAAGAAAGGGGGGAAGGAGCGCATGTTCGTCAATTTCACCAACCTCAACAAGGCTTGCCCACAAGATCCTTTCCCACTCCCCCACATTGATCAAATCATCGACTCTACTGCTGAGTGTGACCTGTTGTGTTTCCTAGATGCCTTCTCGGGCTATCACCAAATCAAGATGGCGGTCGAAGATGTGGAGAAGACGGCTTTCCTGACCCCGTGTGGGGTGTACTGCTACACCTGCATGCCGTTCGGATTGCGCAACACGGGCACAACTTTTCAGCGACTGATGCACATCGCATTAGGCCGGCAGCTCAGGAGGAACATTGAGGCTTATGTCGATGACATAGTGGTGAAGTCTCGGGAGGCGAAGACTCTGATACAGGACCTAGAAGAAACCTTCGCGAGCGTTCATGAAGTGGACCTGCGGCTCAACCCAGATAAGTGTGTGTTCGGTGTTCCCTCCGGTAAGCTTCTGGGTTTCCTCGTGTCCCACAGAGGGATCGAGGCTAACCCAGAGAAGGTCAAGGTAATCGAAGACATGAGTCCACCGCAAACCCTCAGGGAAATGCACAAGCTCATCGGGCGAGTAACTGCACTAGGGCGCTTCATCTCCAAGCTAGGGGAGCGTGATTTGCCCTTCTTCAAGCTAATGAAGAGGAAGGGCCCGTTCGAATGGACTCAAGAGGCTAACGAAGCATTCCAAGATCTCAAGAAGTACCTGACCAGCCCTCCTGTGATGGTAGCGCCACGCCCGCAGGAGCCCCTGGTGCTTTATCTCGCCGCCACACCATACTCCGCCAGCGCGGCCCTGGTGGCCGTCCGGGAGGAGCGCCGGGCCAGGACCGCTCCAGTTGCGGCAACCCCAGACCAGGAAGGCCCCGCAAGGGCCGCGCCCCCAGCAGATACAAGTCAGCCCCAGCAAGGGGGCGTCCTCACGGCTCAGGAGGATCCCCCGGTCCGTCAGGAGTTGGGGGCCCTCACGTCTCAGGAGGCACTCGACTCTCCAGATGGTGGGGGCCCCGTCGCTGCGCCCGCTCTCGTCAAGCATCCCATGCACTTCGTTAGCACAGTGCTGAGGGATGCGAGGGCACGGTAACCCATGCCTCAGAAACTCCTGCTCACACTGTTAGTGGCCTCTCGGAAGCTGTAGCACTACTACCAAGGTCACCCCATCAAGGTCGTCTCGGCATATCCGTTGGAAAGGGTGCTCAGAAGCCCCAACTCAGCGGGAAGGGTTGCCGAATGGAACATCGAGTTGCAAGCATTTCAGTTGGAATTCAGCATGACTAGGGTCGTTAAGGGAGCCGCACTTGCAGATTTTGTAGCAGAATGGACAGAGGCGCCAGGACTTGAAGCAGGCGAAGACCGGTCGCTTTCCCCAGGAAGTAAGGCACCGGACGGCTGGGTTATGTACTTCGACGGAGCTTTCTCGCGACATGGCACGAGGGCTGGCGCGGTGCTCATATCCCCCACTCAGGACAAGATCTACTATGCCATGCAACTCTGTTTCCAGCATGGAGAGAACGTTTCCAAAAATATAGCAAAGTACGAGGGGTTGATAGCTGGCCTAAAAGCCGAAGTGGCCTTGGGGGTAAAGCGCCTCATCATCAAGGGCGATTCACAACTCCTCTTTAACTTCTCCAACAAGGTGTATGAGCCGAAAGACGAGCACATGGAGGCTTATCTGGCAGAGGTCCGCAAAATTGAGAAGCAATTTTGGGGTCTGGAGTTACAGCATGTGCCCCGTGGCACCAACCAGGAGGCTGATGACATCGCAAAAAGGGCATCCAGGCGTCTGCCTCAGGAGCCCGGAGTCTTCGAGGAAAGGCTCTTCAAACCCTTGGCGGCGCCACCACCGTCGGACGCAGCACAGCCTCGGGCGGAGCTTCCTCAGCCACCTGCCTCAGGAGCTCTGGCCTATGGCCCGACCTTAGGAGCACGCTTGCTCCTAGAGCTGGAGCCTGAGGAGGGATGTTGGACCGTGGAACTCAAGAGCTACTTAACGCGGGGGACTCTGCCAGAAAAGGAGGAAGATGCAGAACGTGTGGCATGGCAAGCCACGACATATTGCATTCAAGATGGAAAGCTTTACCGAAAGCGACCGAACGACGTGTCCCTACGTTGCATTTCCAGGGAACAGGGGAAAGACCTGATGGCAGACATACACGGCGGAGACTGTGGGCACCACTCATCATCGTGAACCCTCGTTGGCAAGGCGTCATGCGGCGGGTTCTACTGGCCCACAGCACTCAACGACACCGTCGAGCTGGTTAAGGCTTGTGAAGCCTACCAATTCCATGCCAAGCAGATCCATCAGCCGGCTCAGGGCCGACAGACCATACGCCTCTCATGGCCGTTTGCAGTTTGGGGGCTGGACATCTTGGGCCCGTTTCCTCGGGCGCCAGGGGGCTATCTCTACCTCTACGTTGTCGTCGACAAGTTCACCAAGTGGGCTGAGGTGGAAGCTGTCCACACCATCCCGGCAGGCTCCGCAGTCAAGTTCATCAAGGGCCTCGTGAGCCGATTCAGAGTACCTAACCGCATCATCACCGACAATGGTTCACAATTCACCAGCAATCTCTTCAAAACATACTGTGCTAATCTTGGAACGTAGATATGCTACGCTTCGGTGGCACACCCTCAGAGCAACGGCCAGGCTGAACGAGCCAACGCGGAGGTCCTGAAGGGCCTCAAGACCAAGACCTTCAAGAAGAAGATGGAGGCCTACGGCAGGGGCTAGTACGACGAGCTCCAATCTATGCTAAGGTCCACCCGCACGACCGCGACCAAGTCGACTAGCGAAACCCCATTCTTTCTCGTATACGGAGTGGAGGCAGTCCTCCCTCACGAGGTCAAGTGTTTCTCCGTGCGGGTCCTGGCGTTCGACGAAACGCAGCAGGACGCCATGCGGGGGATGGATCTCGTGCTAGGGGAGGAACATCGTCGAGAGGCCGCGCTGCGGGCGGCAAGATACCAGCAGGCGCTACGACGGTACCACTACCACAACATCCTCCCCAGGACTCTCGAGGTAGGGGATGTCATGCTCAGGCGGGTGCTCCCTAGGGAAGGGCTGCACAAGCTCTCTCCTATGTGGGAGGGCCCGTTCAAGGTTGTTCATGTTTCCAGGCCCGGCTCCGTGCGCTTGGAGACCCAGTGCCCATCCTGAACATGTGGAACATTCAGCACCTCCGGATATTTTACCCTTGAAGCGAGGCCCAGTGCCTGTGGGAAAGGCCTGGAGCCTGTGAAGAAGGCCAATGCCTGTGAAGCTTGTCGCTTTGAGGAAAGGCCCGGCGCCTGTGAAGAAGGCCAATGCTTGTGAAGCTTGTCTCTTTGAGGAAAGGCCCGATGCCTGTGAATAAGGCCAATGCCTGTGAAGCTTGTCGCTTTGAGGAAAGGCCCGACGCCTGTGAAGAAGGCCAATGCCTGTGAAGCTCGACCCTCCCCTCAAGAAAAGGCCCGGTGCCTATGAAGAATGCCAATGCCTGTGAAGCTCGCCGCCCGTGACACTCTCACATAATAATGAGTTGGGGCTGTACATGCCCCGGAGTCTCCGGAGTGACGCCCTTGGGCCTCGGGGGCTCCCACCCACGCCCAGTGGCAGCACTTAGCTCCGCGCTAGTGAGAAGACGTCGAAGACTAGATTAGGTGCCAGACGCGGCGTTTTCATTTGCTTTCTGCAGTTGGCTTGTTCGTCCTATTTGCAGTTTTATTGGAAGTTGCTTTTAGTGTCGTTGCCCTCCCTGGCCTATGGCTCTTTGTCTTTGTCGCCTATTTGACTTGTTTTCTCTCTCGCAAGTCTCGTGAGGGTGCTACGCGGGTGACCTCGCGAGTGTTTCCTAACCCAGTCTTGAGAGGCTTTTCTCTCCAAGTTTGCCGCAGGAGCACTCCTCCCGGTCCATGCCCCACGGGCATCGCGACGTGAACACGGGGCCTAAGTCGGCTGCCCTCAGGACCGAGGCTGGAAGTTACCTCTCCTGACTAATTCTTGCAGGCCATGAAGCGCGCGACAAGGCCTTAGCCTTGAGAGGCAAAAACTGCGGTAAGTCCCCCAAGCTAAGTAATCCCGACACGCGAGCCCGCGGCACCAAGACACAGCACAGGAATAACGAAAATAGCATAGTAATTAATGACAACAGTCCAGCACGCCCTTGCGGGGCCCTACACTACTCTCTCTTTGCGCAGGGAAGGAAGAAACACAAAATAGACACGGCTTGATCGGCACCGACTCGTGGTGAGGGCTCGTACTGCCTCCGGAGCTTAGTTAGACCCCTCCTCATGCTTCACTGAGGTGCGACGGCGGGCCAACCCGCTACCTCCCTCGAGGCTGGTCGCGGCCACCGCTGGAGAAGCTGTCGTCCGAAGGGGAGCCGCTGAGGCTTGGCGAGCTACGAGCGCCGCCGGCCGCGCGCCCGCCTTCATGTTCGCCCCGACCAGCGCCGAGGCTGGGCGCCCGACCACCGTCATCATCTTCGGGATAGCACCCGACGCGACAATCGTCTTCACCAAACACCCTCACGTAGAGGGTGGCATCGCCGTCAAACTTGAAATGCAGGGTGCACCGCCGGCTCAGGCCACGCGCGCGGGTAAACGTTTGCCCGCCGCGGGTCAGGGCCACATTCCCGGTGATGGAGATCTCCAGCAAAGCCCTGGAGGCCCTGCTGCAGCAACCGTCCGCTTGAAGCCAGATGCCGCCAGGAGCGCCGGCCGGGAGTTCACCTGCAAAAAAGTGAGGAAGCTGGAGCCAGCTACCAGTTGGGTCCACCAACCACACGACGAACTCCGGCAGCACCTCTGCCAAGCAGAAGCGCGGCCTGGGAGGCTGCGCGGCCGCGACACGCCTTCCCTCACCCACCAGGCGAGCATCACCGCGCGAGAGATCACATCCATGACCGCGGGGAGCCGCAGCGGGAAACGCAGGATGCTTGCGGGGACAACCTCGGCCGCGCTTGGGTGGGGAAGAGTCAGGCCCTTCCCGACGAGTCTTCCCCTTCTCCGCGGCCGAGAACCTCTTCGATGGTGCCATAGAAGACGGCGAGCAACTGAGATGGGGAGAAAGAAGGAGGCGGGGCGGAAGATGTTTAGCGGAGCTAGCGCTCTCCCGCCTTTATAGCCAGAGGAGGCCAACCGTCGGCCTCCACGATCGCAGGTAATCATGACTCATTTTGCATGCAGGGACTTGTCATGTCGAACGGTTACCGAGGCAGCATGGGGAAGCGGAGACGCACATGTCCAATCAACCGCCACGTGGCGCCCAAGGCTGTAGGCTTTTGGGGCCCGCGACGCTTTGCACTTGCCCCTTCGCTTCTCTGCTAAGCCAAGTCCGCGCGCGCCTTGGGCCTGGGGGCTACTGTCGGCGTTCTGGGAACGGGGGTCCCCAGACTTGCCTGCCTGCGGCCTGCGGCGTGGCACAAGTCGTGGCCCAGTGCGGCCCATCTTCATCGACTCAAGCTCAAGACCCTCACAAGGGGCCAAGCCTCGCGGGGCGGACGACATGGAGCTTCCTCAGGAGTGGCCTCGTGAGGCAGGCTCGCGAAGAGGCGGAGAGATCAAGACAAGGGTACCTCTCGAGGTGCACATGATGCAAGCCATGACGATCGAGACCAGGCGGGCGCCAGGCGGGCGCCGGCCTGCGCAGTGTCCTTGTTTCCTCTTTGGTGCAAAGGGAGCAAGCACAAACCAAGGCATCAGGCAAAGGCTACCGTTTCGGTGCAACAAGACCAAGACCAGCAGAGCGGCAGGATGGAGGTCACCATGGAGCCCAAGACGGCGTCATCGTCAGGGTCTTTGGTAGTCGAAGACCAACTTTAGTTAGGATAAGCTGTACTAGATGTTCCCCTTCAAATCCAGCCATTGTGGAATCCCTTCCCGCTTAATATTTGGGAAGAGGACCAAGTCCTCTATAAATAGGACTAGCCATTCTTAAGGCAGGGGATCGGGCAATCAAACCTTAGCCAGAACCACCCACACCAACACAAGAGCACCCCTCGCGAGGATGTTCTTCCTTTGTATAGCTCATCATCAGCCCCTGAGGCAATCCACAGACCACACACTGGAGTAGGGTATTACACCACAATGGTGGCCTGAACCAGTATAAACTCCATGTCCCTTGTGTTGATCATCTTGCTAGCCTAGATTCTTAGCAAGGCGTTGGGACGTAGGTCGGTAGAGGAGAGATCTTCGTGCGCACCTCAGAGTTCGAACCTCAAGGCCCTGCCAGAACCCGAAATCTGACATCATGGACCTTTGATTATGTACGTCACCATGTGTCCAGATCTGAGATATCGCATGTACTAGATGAACGGCGCCGAGTTCGAGCCCCATGATGTTACGTGGGTTCCGAGGAACACTCTTACTCGCTTTTCATTGCGGACATCTACCCCATTGTGAAGCAGATGCCACCTTCCGTGCACGACACTGAAGGCCTGCTGTTCATGAAGCATGGTTGTGTCTTCAGTGTGCACCGCCGGATGAATGACATGCTGGGACACGCTATCCCTGAGTTATGTCGCTTCAGCTTGGATGAGTCTCCATCGTGTGGAACCGGACTAGAAAGTTGCGACAATGATTCCCGTTGCCAACCGCTATGGATCATGCCATCCATGAAGAACACCTGGGACTGGAACGTGGAGGAGGACATGTAGCCCATCTTTAATGTGTAAGTGGAGTACCGTAAATTGTGAATGGTAGCGCTGTGAATATATGTAGACTAGTCGTGCACAAATTTATCACATGAATTGGAGATGAACTTGTGTGGCATACTGGCATTTGTCCTTTAGAGTTTATTACTAGTAAATGTGTTATGTGTACGTGCAACTCGTGTGGTTGTTGCACGGGATCCAATAGGCTCTTTGAGAAAAAAAGGTGGCACAACTTTGGATATAGGTGACATGGCGGCATCATACAGTAGCATCGTTCGCTATAGTTGTTGTATACTCCTACTAGGACGACAAATCCTATAAAACCTTGTGCTTGTCTCTTTGCCTCTTCGGGAGGTTCAACAGTTCGTACTCGTGTGAACCTTGAACTTGGCTCTTTGCCTCTTCGGAAGGTCCAACAATGATGATACTACAGTACAATATGCTTCTGGCAATCTGACACCGATTGAACTGCTGCACATCCACCACGAGGGCAAGGGCGAGGGAGAGCAAAAGGGCGTTGTAGTCAAAACTCTCTCCTCGTCCTGTGATCCACCGCGCGCGTGGGTGATGGAGAGGCGTAGTAAGCAAGCTTATCCTCGTTCGGCGAGTTGATGGGACACATCAAAACAATACTAGTACTAGTCCATACTGCGTCCTTTCCGGTTAACATGGCTTAATTTGAAACGAGAAAAATACACTGGCGGTCAAGGTATGTAACAATATGCTCTTTACGACCACTATATATAGTTTTGCGGTGATTATACAATCACTAGCTCATCGAAGAGCACCGTATTCCACCCTACTTACCGGCCACATAGTCGACGTGGCACTTTGTTGACTGGTTAAATTGTCACCTGGTTTCTGGGTTCCACCTGTTAGTTGGTAGAGCAAAGAAATCAGTTAACCAAAACTTTACGCAGGCGCAGCAGGAGTCCAACCCTTGCACGCGAACCACCCTGGCTATGTATGTGAGTGCATGCACTTGTACTCCTTCGGTCTTCCAACAAAGAGTGTACATCGGCTAAAAAACAAAGAGTGTAGTACATCTACACTTCCAATGCATTTAGCCTTTAATCTAAATCGATATTGATTGACTAATGCACCAACTTGTGCTCTAGGTATAGGCAGCATGTTTATCCTTAATTATAGCATGCAACAACCTTCATTTAATATTCTTCTCTCAATGGTTGCACGCACACATAAGTCTGCTACTTTTGGGCCTTAATTATGCCGTAGTCAATGTGTAAATCTCTAAATGTACAGTCTTTCACGGACATAGGGAGTACGTTGAGCACTTGAGCATGAGCGTGTGTGTTGCGTCATGTGTTGTGTGCCGCATGGGTGCGTGAGTGTTGCGTACATCCATGTGTATGTGTGAGTGTTGCATGTTGCATGCATGCATGCATGAGGCTTACTCCCTCCCATTGACATGTTCATATTTCAAGCTTCCTCAGTTCCCTCCATATGGTGATACTCCCTCTGTTCCCAAATACGGTGTAAAAGCATCCCTCTGTTCCCAAATACGAAGTATTTGTCTTCCTAGAGATTTCAACAAGTGACTACGTACGAAGCAAAATGAGTGAAGTGAGCTAACTGACCCACATGTCATCACTGTAACTATTTACACTCCGAAGGACGGTATATCCTGTTAGTTGTACTAGTAGAATTGAGATTTAATGCACTTTATTCCCCGTCTTTCACTCTTCTTCCTCCTCTCTTCTTCTTCCTCTTCTCTTCCCCATCGTCGGCTGCACACCATTTCCCCCCGCTCACTACTCGCCCGCCCGCGCCATCTTCCTTAGTAGCCCACGCGTACCATATTTCCCCGCTCACTGCTCGGCCACACGAGGAGAAGCTTCTTCGCTCGCCCGCCCGAATCCACTTCCCCACTGGCTCGCAGGCACAGAAAACCCCAATGGAAGAATCGACTGACACGCAGAGCCGCAATAGGAATTCCCTCCCCGATGTTCTCTTGGAGCAGATCTATAATCGTATGGACCTACTCAGCACCGTCCGTCTGGCCGCATGCTCGGTTTATTTGTACTGTCTACTCTTCTGCAACCGACCGACTCTTTTCAAGACACCCTTCTTGCTGATGCCTGATCCTCGCAGGTGGCCCAGACACCGACTTGACAATCCTACGGATGTTGCCGTGGTGCCCCTCGACATGCTACCACTACCCGTCCACCTGTCCTTCATGCGCGGCCACTACTGGGCGGGCATGCAGGCCAACTGGATCGTCCTCATCCAACAATCCGGTAGTCCATGGTGTCTCGTGGATGTCTACACCCAGCGAGAGATCGACCTTCCATCGTTGGATACTACCGCCATCAAACCTTGCGGCCCGCCGGACACTCCTGCCTACTATGCACGAGACGCGTCAAGCTTTTGGCTCGACCTCTGTTTGCTGAAAGTTGTAATCTGCGAAGTGCCCACACCATCAGAAGACTACATGGATTACAAGCTCATTGCCTTGTTCAACATGGGATCAGTCTATCTAGAATCCGGTCGCCATACATGGTTATGGCTCATCGTCAATCCTGTTGAGGCAACATTTCTGTTTGATGCTATAGTGCATGATGGCATCATTTACGCAGTCGACGCACAAATTGGATGCCTATACTGGTGGAATCTATCATCGTGTAGTTGTTCTATCTCATCTCATCTTTACCTTATGAATACGACTGCCTATTCATTGTTACAAATTTAGAATAGATAGTATGTCTATAACCACATCATTGCTATATGTTCCTCTCATTTCCTAGATTTTTATGACCACACATGTCATTGTTATAGTTGACATGAGAACAATTGGCATCTAATGATTGTTAGAATAGATATTATGAGCATAACCTCATGATTGCTATATGTTACTCTCATTTCCAAGATTTTCGTAACAACGCATGTTATTGCTTAGAGTTGATATGAGAATAGTAGTAAGTGCTATGGTAGAATATGAGTAGGCTCTATCATAGCAGTTTTCCTCTCATTGTTACATGATGTTTGAACCATGACATATTGCTAGAATATGAAAGCCATTGGCTTATTTTTTTATCTTGGGGTATGATTATGATCACGGCATTGCAATTCTCTGTCTATGATAGGAATCATTGTTATAATAATCTTAATTCCACACATACTCTGAACATGATTGTTTATTTTTGTCCTTTTGGTCTCCGATTTGAATTGTTGCAGCAGACGCAAATGCGCTAGCCTTCATGATTCCAGGACCTGGAATCATACCAGCCGATGGGTGGTGGTTTATCGCTCGTTCAGCTGACGGCGGTCATTTGATGCTCATTCGCACGTACCAAATTGACCAAACCATTACATCAAACCACATGCAGTACAATGCCTGGGGCGTTCTTGACATTGATGGCTATGTCTGCTTCGTGTTCGAGAAAGATCCCAGCTCCGGTGGGCCAGGCGTATTCAACTGGAGGCGGGTTTACAGACTCGGCAACCACTCCATGTTTCTCGGGCTCAATTATCCGATCATCCAACCAATCATCGATCATATCACCGGCGATGATTACCGTGCTATGCAACTTCCATTCGCTAGGGGGGGACTGTGTTTACACATCATACCATGGGTTTCATGAATAACCATATCCAGAGATCCGTCGACACAGCTTGTTGCCAGATAATCTTCAATGTGTGAAAGGCATCAAGCTTCCATGCGATGGATGGTTTTGCAAACCCGACATGCGGCGTTGTGGTTCATGCCAATAGAAAATATGCACAACTTGATTCGTAGTGATATCTAGACTGAGCCATGTATTCTGCTGCTGTAGCACGACCCTCTTTTGTTGGATATTATGTACTGTTGTTAGTTTGAAGCACTCCTCTGGTTTGAAGGATAGATACCTTTCTGGGATCAAGTGCATCCTAACTCACCAGCGTAGGATGTACTGATAATGATGATGGAGATGCCGTGCAGAAGCCATATATATAGGGTGGGACTATTTAGAAAACCCCCTCTAGAGTTCCTAAATAAGCTTATTTAGGAACCACACCCCCTCCTACCTGTAGCTACCCATGGAGCGAGTGGAGCCAATGGCACCCCGCACGCGCTACCCCCTACCTTCTTCCTGCTATCGCCGTGCGCCGTGCGACCGCAGACCCCGTCGCCGAGCTCCACCAACTCCTGATGCCGCACACCCACAAGCCCCAACCGAGAAAACTAACTGCCAACACGGTGGGACAAAGGGGGTCGAACCCCTGATCTCCTCACACACCATCCCCCAATATGGCTCGCCGGCGAGCTGCGTGCCTCCCCACCTCACCCCGGCGAGCTCCGTGCCTCCCACATCCACCCGGTGAGCCACGCGCCTCCCCATCCCCTCTGCATCAATGGGCGGTGGCAACCCCACCACTTCTATGAGGCCATCACCTCCCGCGACCCGTGCCTCCCCTCCACCATCGCATGGGTCCTGGTGATGGAGCTTGCCGGATTCGGTGGTTGAGCTCATCCCCAAAGCTCGCCTGAATCGGTGGTAGAGCTGCATGGGCTAGGACGAGCGCCTGCGCAGATCTGTCGATAGATAACTGCTGATTGGCCAGCAGCAGGGAGTAGCAAGGGGAGCTGAGGAGGATGAGCTCGAAGGGATACGCGAGAGGCAGAGGAAGTGAGCTAACTTCTTGCATCGCTAGGCTAACTGCAGTGACAGCCATCGGCCGATTTTGTTGTGAATCAAGTGAAGGGAGGAGGGGACCGACGGGTCTGCGTTTCTCGTGCTCCTCCATGGCCTCCTGCGCAGCCTTTGCTACCCACCGCCAAATTGACCATGTGCGCTTCTCGCCGCAGCTCTGCTGGCCGACCTCGGCCTCCTTAGCGCACGAGAGAGTGGGCGGCCATGGATCCCTGGCCATTCCTCCATGCACGTCGCTGGTGCCAGGTTCCCAAAGCCACGCTGCCATGGTCAATCTCGGGTGTGAGAGACATTAGTTAATTTTGCATTTTTTGCAGTTACATATGAAACATCTAGTAGTTAGCTTGTGTGACATACATCATTTGACTTCTCCTTATTGGGATCTAACTGCCGCTCTTCCCCCATGTGTGAGCATAGCCGGCAGGTATTTTTTCCTGCATGTTCATCAGTTGGGTACATGTGTGTACTCTGTCAGTTAGCTAGCAGTATGTCTTCGGTTAGCTATTAATGTTCTTGCGGTTAGCTAGCAGGGAAAAATATGCAATAAAAAACAAAGTGAAAACAAAATAGTTAGCATTTCCATTGGAAAAAATTGTGCAGTTAACTCAGCCCTGGTTTCCTTCCCCGTCTCCTGCTATGGACTATGCTCCATCGACGGCAGCGCCCGCTCCATGCCGCCCCCGACTGCAGTTAACTCCGAGCTCACTGCACTGCCCATCCCAAGCTCCCGCTTCAATGAGACTACATGGGAGATGGGAGAGGGCCGGTGGTTCCTGCAAATTCGCTGCGAAGTAATATACTATGTAACATCCCAAATTTTCAATTTGGAATGTTATACATAGATCATCATTGCATATCATATTTTATTTGCATTTTGCCTTAATCCTAGAAATTCCACGCAACTCAAGGACCCACGGAGAGAGTTGGGGATCGGGTTATTTTCATATTTGAGTTTTTCTCAAATTTTGAAAATAGGATCACATGATTTTATTTATTTTATCTTCAATTATTTCAATTAAAAATATATGAGAGAGGGAATAAAATGACTTTTCCAAAATAAAGAAATAATGAGGATTTAATAAAAAATCAAATAAGTTTTATTTTGGTGTCTTTGCTATTTTATTTGAATTTAGGAAAAATTGCATGATTTTCAAAAATGCATTTTAGGACCAAAAAAATGTTCATCTTGTTCTAAATATTTTATTTGGACGATGAAAATTTATTTTGGGTATTTTAGAATTTTATGTTTTATTTTTTATTTTTTAGTTCTGCGTAATAATTTAAAAAAAAATTCCCCACGCCCGACTGGGCCGAAGCCAAGCCGAGCCAGGCCGGCCCAACCCGGCGCCCCCGCCTCCCCTTGCGCGCGTCGC